>NW_028033216.1:0-552 GCF_054177405.1 Leptonychotes weddellii
AAGTGAAGATTGTCATATGAGCAGATAACTGATGTACCTGGAAGATCTTTTCTCTTTCAGCTTCCTTTGTAGCATAACATTTAAAGAAACCTATACAAGTACAAACTAGGATTTTTTCAAGCAAAAGTAATAAATTCATATTTTTAAACTTTCTTTTACAGAAAAAGTAACACTGATTGTACACTAGTCTCAATGTCACCAATGGGGGTGTTGCAGGGCATCTCTGTTGCCAAAGCTACCCGGCCATATGCACTGCAGTCATAGCACTTAGAGCAGATTGAGAGCCCCAACCTAGGACATGACAGTAGACCTCACAGAGTGACTGCACAGAATGCAGCGAGGCATGAGAGAAAGGGCAGGGGATTAGAAAGCAGAGCAACATTAACAGGAGATGAAGGGAGGAAGGGAAAGATGTCAAGGAAAGGGAGACAAGATAAAGAGATGTGATAAAATGGAGAAAAATGAAGAAGGAAAATGTTAGACGGTCACAAGGGTTATTGCCCCAGAAGAGACCAAAAGTAAGAAAACAAAGACAATGCAATAGAGGGCAGG
>NW_028033217.1:0-552 GCF_054177405.1 Leptonychotes weddellii
GTGCCAATTTGGCAGCATCTATCGACATTTAAAATGAAATCACTTTTGACCCCAAAATTTCACTTCTAGGAATCTACTCTTTAAAAAAAAAAAATAGCACCACAAAGTAGAGGTTTAAAAATATCCAGTGAAATGTTGAATAGCACAAGAAAAGAAAATCAGAAATAATCATCTTTAGGATGTTAAATATTGGTACATGACAAATAATGGTACATCCATACAGGGACCTACTAGGCAGTCATTAAAACAAATTTGAATGATCTACATACTGTATGCTGACTTGGAAATATGTCCATGATATCTGTGTATATCATGTTTATATAATACAGGAGAACACCTGGAAGTCATCCAATGCCTTTCTTGGGTGAGCAGAGATAAGGAGAGTGGATATATTCTTACTTTATATACTATTTATTAAAGTGGTCTAGTTTATGGGTACTTTTTAGTTCATTCATTTTCTGGTCTTGTTTTTTAATGTAAATATCCTGGCTGAATAAGCACATATTTAAGAAGAAAACTAGATCAAAATGTTAACACCATTATACTTGACTT
>NW_028033218.1:0-552 GCF_054177405.1 Leptonychotes weddellii
GAGCTCAACGACACTTCTCCCCTCCGTCAAAGCACAGCCTGCTGTGACGCACGCGCATCTGCAGCTGGGCTCCACTCGGGGACAGGGAGGGGCATCTGGCTGCAAGTCTGCCGTGACCTAGTTCCGAGCCTGCGGACAGGTGGTTGTCGGGGCATAAAGGGTGGGCCCCCCAAAAATATGTCTACCCAGAATATCTGATTTAATTTTTCTGGGGGTGGGAGTCAGGCCTTGGTGTTTTTGTGAAATTCTCCCCAGCTGATTGCTCTTTGCCGTTGGGGCTCAGAAGCATCGTAATAGAGAAAGCCTCACAGAAGCAATGTCAATTCTGGCACTGAAGTCTGGCAAAATCACGATGCCAATTGATGATGATGATAACGGCCTCGGTGGTGCTGCTAGTGACGGCAGCACGAGTAGTAACAGAGGGGTAGGAGGAGGGTAGGCGTGGCAGAGCCACAGTGCCCGTCCCGGTCGAGGGGTAGGAGGAGGGTAGGCGTGGCAGAGTCACAGTGCCAGTCCCGGTCGAGGGGTAGGAGGAGGGTAGGCGTGGCAGAG
>NW_028033219.1:0-552 GCF_054177405.1 Leptonychotes weddellii
CTGGGTGTTATGCACAAACAATGAATCATGGAACACTTCATCTAGAACTAATGATGTAATGTATGGGGATTAACATAAGAATAAAAAAAAAAGTAACAAACAAACAAAAAAAATAAAGATACCACAATCAATCAAGTTGCTGGTGAATTGGTGGGGGTGGGTGGGGCAGTGTGAGAAAGAGAGGAATCAAGATAGCTCTTGATTTTTGCCTGGAGCAACTGGATGCTTGGTGGTGCCATTGACAGAAATGAGAAGAGTTGTGGAAGATCAGGTCTGGGGGGCGGTCAGTTGAATTTTTTTTTTTTTTCTCTTTTGAGTAAGAGTCCTAAATGAAGCTGGACACCTCATTCCATTGTAAATTGAACTTTATAGCTCCACATGACTTTGTGATATTTTTCTAAGGCTGTAGTCTGAGCAATAGATAATATCATTCATGCATAAAGCCAAGGGTTGCCTCCACATGTAATCTCATTTCTCCCATGACCGAATGACTTTTTTTGACATTCAAAGTAAACAATTTCAAAATAAATATCTTGTTTATTTATTATAACA
>NW_028033220.1:0-552 GCF_054177405.1 Leptonychotes weddellii
AGTGTGCCATTCACTATTTCTAGAATAACCCAGAGATAGGAAAGAGGAGGGAGTGATTATTTTCAGTTCACACAACATTTCCCATTCATGAACATCAAAGCACAATTTCCTTGAAGGTTCTCCAAGATGAAAAATACTAGTAATTAAGTGGTGACCCCTTGGGTATCCTCTTTGGTAAATCCAAACCTCCAGCCACATTTGTCCCTTCCAGACTAGTGTTTGTGTTCTGGGGGGAGAAGCACCAGCGGACAGAATAGGGATCTCAATTTTGTTGCTCCTTTGGGTGTAGCTGGGTGCTTCTTCAAATGCGCACATCAGTATCGGGAGGTTTGGCTCTGAATGCTCTCTTGAATTGTCAGTGATTAAATAATGGCATTATAATTAAAGTTCATCAGATAATAATTGTAGCATATAGTTACAGAACACTTGGGAGCTTACACTACACTTTTCCATCTGTATATCATCTCACTTGACCTTTAAAGACTGAGCTACATCAGGTATTAACCATCATTTTTTAAAATAAGAAAAGTGACACATACAACAGTAAGGTGA
>NW_028033221.1:0-552 GCF_054177405.1 Leptonychotes weddellii
GTTACAACTAAACTCCTTGCACTTGAATCCTGGCCTCAGGGTGCGCTCCCGGGGGAACCCAGCCCAAGGCATAGCTATGTGTGCGCACGCGTACGCACACACACACACGTGCAGACGCTGGCTCTCTTGAGCACGGTCTTCATGCTTTCTCATGCCTGAGTACCATTCTCCTGTCACTTGCCATAGAAGGGGCGTCCGCTCATGATGCCTGCCTGTCTGGGATGTGTCCTCTTTTCTTCCTGCTTAAATGGAATAGTGCAAGTCCCTGCCACTCATGACAACAGGGTAAACAGATCCTTGCGGTTCAAAACAGTCTAAATGTTGGTGTCCATAAGCACAGTATGTAAATGGATCTAGTTTTCTTTCCAAAACACCTGACCTTTTGCTTTAAATGTAATGTTAACCAGCTTTGAACCCAAAATATTTGCATCTTACGGTTTCTGTCCACAGTCTCTGAACGAGCTGATGGGGAACATTCCTCATTCAAGGTGGTGAAAGGTGGGGTGGGGAGTGTTGAGGTAAAAGACAGGAGGTGGAAGGGGGAATCAATGG
>NW_028033222.1:0-10197 GCF_054177405.1 Leptonychotes weddellii
CCACTCCAGCAACCCTCAGTTTGTTTCTTGAGATTAAGAATTCCTCATATCAGTGAGGTCATATTCTAAGATCTTTATTAGATAGCATTAGCCTCTTCTTATCAGCCCTTTTCCCTAACTCCTGTCTTTCCATCTGGTATCATAACATTTAGGCATGAGGATGAGGGCATGGCTGTGGTACAGTCGTGGAATAATGAGGCTGACAACCATAGGATTTGTGTGGTGCGCTAGGGATGGGGAAAATCTTCTAGCATTTACATTGTAGTAAGCTTTATCATGTCCTAACTGGGGTGTGAGCCCTGGAGAAAATCACCCTTTATGAAGCATATATAAGAAGAGTCAGCAAGAGAAAGAGCCCTCAAACAAAATAGGACAAGAAAAGTAAAGTATCCTCAAAGCCAAGGGAAAAGAGAAGAGTTGTTCAATACTGTTGACCAGCCAGCTGAAACATTCAGAATTCAGTGTGGCCATATTGGTTTACTCATCTGATGGGGATTTATTGATGTTGTTGCTTAATTCACACAGTATCCTTAATTACATTGAAAACAGATTAAGTTTTTCTATTTATTAGGAAAAAAAATACTGATTCACTGATGGTTATATTGCTTTATTTTTTTAAGGCCAAGTTTTAAATTTTGTTTTTGCATTTACAATATTATTCAATGATCTTCTTGGCCTAAGATTCTTTGCCATAGTCTTTAACTACCACACAATTGCAGCCAATGACTTTGTCGGGTTTCCTCCTCTGTCAATTTTACAGGGGTCTACCCATGGTCTTAGTTTCTTATAGTCACCAATAATAATGAAGTTGATTTGGTCTTGAGCACAATGGCCTACACTCATTTCACACATTACAGTTGGTCACCAGCACACAAGGATGGCCTTGGGCTCATTATTGACCCAGACATAGGACTCATGTGCAAATGGAGCAGGTGAGTCATAAGAGAACCTGCTGAAATATGTCTATACAGCTATTTATCAATAATGAATACTGGGTGTTATTCACAACTGATAAATTATTGAACACTACCTCTGAAACTAAGTATGTACTGTATGTTGACTAATTGAATTTAGATAAAAAATAATGATTACTTAATTCAGGAATTAAGATTTTCATTTTTCAACTATATCCATTGGTGGTACCATGGAGAGAACTTAGTCTTATGAAGATGATTTTTCAATTACCATCTTACAAACAAATACTTTGACTACATTAAAATTAAATGTTGACCCAGATCATTTCCACAGTATAAATTTATCTTGACTAAGCTGAGTGGCAGAAAGCTTATTTAAAAAAGTCAGATCCAACCATATGTCAGGTTGGATAAAGAGTGAAAGAAACTATTAAATTTAGTGAATTTTGTTTCTTGGTAACCTCTGGAAGACCAGTTTCAGTAAAAGGCTGATGGGAAAAGACAGATCACAGAGAGTTATGAATGAAAAGTCACCAGCAACTATGTAGACTTCCAATAATTAGATCTTACTTGAAGTCCTTGGTCTTATGAAAAAAGATTTTAGCTTGACCCCAATGTTTTTTTATAGCTTCCTTTATTTCTTTATTCCTCAGACTATAGATTATGGGGTTGAAGAAGGGGGGAAAAACTGCGAAGGCCAGAGCAATGACTGTATCCCAAAATAAGGAGTAGGTGGCAGAGAAGCAAAGGTACATGAGGGCCACACTGCCGAAGAAGAGCAGAAAGACAGTGAGGTGGGAAATGCATGTGGAAAATGCCTTGCGTCAGCCTTCAGCTGACCGAATACGTAGAATTACAGCCACAATACTAGCATAGGACATGAAAATGAGCATCACGGCTGTAATAATCTCCACTGAATGGACAACATCCACTACCTGAATCATGACGATGGCTAGTGGGTCTGTGCAGGCCAAGAGTAGCACAGGGAGGAAGTCAGAAGATATACTCAAGGTGATTTGAGCCACAAAATGGCAGTGTGGAGATCCAGGCAATCTCAGGGAGGGGTGTGATGAAACCACAAACACAGCAACTGAAAGTCAGTTGGGCGCACAGCCTAGGGGTCATGATAGTGGGATAATGAAGAGGGCTACAGATGGCCTGGTAGCGGTCAAATGCCATAGCTGTCAAGAGACAAACCTTGCTGATGCCAGTGGAATGGAAGAAATACATCTGCAGGAGACAACCATTTAAGGAAATGCTCTTTTTTTCACTCAGCAGGCTGGTGAACATCTTGGTATGGTCGATGTGGTGTACCAGATCTCCAGGAAAGAAAGGGTGCTGATGAAGAAGTACATGGGAGTGTGGAGGTGAACATTCAGCTGGACCACTGTGATGATGACGAGGTTTCCAAAGACAATGAAAGTGTAAATGAAGAGCAGTGAAACAAACAGGTGACAGAACATTCCCAGGAATAAGGGAAAGCAGAGAAGATGAGCTCCTGAGTGGTGCTTTGATTGGGGCTCTCCATTTTCTAGTTGAAAAAAGGACTTCCAACTCCCAGTGCACTCAACCTTGTAGGAGATGCCTACTATTGGTCAGAGAGTAAATGTGATTACCAAATGCCAACTCTGTGTAGATCCTTGTACTGAGGATGTGGAGGAAGACAAAGGAAGAAGGAAGTAGTCCATACTCCATAAATGTTTACAACTAAAGTTATAGTATGGGAAAATCTCCAGTCAGAAAGCACAGTCAATATTTTAGACCAATGATTCTCTAATTTTTGCATGCTTCAGAACCATATGGAGGGCTGTTAAAACTCAGATTGCTAGTCCCTATCCTGAGAGTTTCTAATTCAGTAGATCTGGGATAAGGCCAAACAATTCGCATGCCTAACACACTTCTAGGCGATTCTAATCCTACTGGTTAGGGGGACCCCATTTTAAAACCATTGTGTTTAGACAAAGAAAGAACTAGACAAGGCAGTAAAGGAACAGCAAGGTGATATTTTTTTCCTGTATTCAGGTCTTACTGATTCCCTAACAACCTCCCCACAATGGTTTCAAAATTCTTTCCTCAAGCTCCCAGTTCCTCATCTGATTCTTGGCATATGTTTTAATTGAATATTATAATGGCAAAGACAAACCATCACTGGTGAATTTCACCCTCTTCTTTCCCTTTCTGTCTCTAACACATCCTCTTTCTCTATCTCCATATATATGTATAATATATATAATATGTATATGTAATAATTATTCAGACAATATTCAGAGGAGACAAATGATAGCAATTTTTACATGTTATTTTTCTTTAAAAAAATGGGCTACTCTACCTTCTCCAGTTCCTGCCCTTCTCCCTCTTCTAGGAAATGGATCTCAGATGTGTTTTGTGCCAGAAGGCTTTGGCCAAACGCCATAATTAATGGAAAGTGACTATGTGAAGCCATAAATGCAGAGCTGCTCCAGTGGGATTGTATGGGGCACTGGGATGGAGAGAGAGGCTGCAGGCTCTGTGGAACACAATATAAACAACACACTGCAGGATATGGTACTGTTAATTTATTCCCTTTTCAGAATCATTTGTTTTATTTTCTTCATTGATTCTCTTTTTTCTGCTATCAAATGTGCATAAATCTTGTCTTGAGAAGAGTACTGAATCTACACAGACGATTTCTCTCCTTTGTACCAACATCATTTTCCCCTAATACATGAATATATATTTATTGTCTTCATTCCCTCCTCAATCCCTTTGAATCAATGATCTTCTCTCAATGCTCCATATCTCTTTTCTTAAAGTATATCAGTGGCTTTCTGATTAAAAATTCAATGGCCTCCCTCTGTCCTCATTGCCACTAACCTCCAAAGGTCAATCACCTGATCCTTGAAAGTCTTTTTTTTTTTTTTTTTTTTTTGTCTTTTTGACACCACACCTTCCTGGTTTCCCTCATTGGCTATTCTGTCTTCCACCTCCCAAATTCCTATCTTTGTCCTTTGTTTCTAACTCCATATTTTTTTACACAGAATCTTATTTATTCAAGACTCCTTGAGTCTTGAATACTCATCAACTCCTATTGACCTCCTACTGTCATTAACTAATGTGACTCCAGAATTCTTTATTTTGGATCTCTCTCCTGAGCCCCACATTTTCTTCAGAACCCTCCCACTTAGAGGTCTCACCTTGACCCAAACGTGCCATCTCCACCTGTTACAGGCTGAATTCTGTCCTCCCAAAGTTCACATGTTGAAGTTCTAACCTCTGGTACCTCAGAATGTGACTCTTATTTGGAGAAAGGGTCTTTAAGGAGATAATTAAATCAAAATGAGGACACGAGGGTGGACCCTAATCTGATATGACTAGTGAACATCTAAGGAGAGGAAATGTGGACACTGTTTCAGAGGGAGGACCATGGGAAGACTCAGGGAGAAGGCAGTCATACTAACCATAGAGAAAAGCCTCAGAAGAAAGCAACTCTGCCCAAATGTGGAACTCAGACTTCTAGCTTCCAGAATTAAAAGAAAATAAATTCCTGTTGTTTAAGGCACTCAGTCTGTGATACTTGGTCACTGCAGCCCCAGCAGGCTATCATACCATCCTCACCCACAGCCACACCACCAGAGTCCTTGCTAAATTTCTTAATTTTGTTCATCTAGGTACCAACATTACTCATTTTATATCCATTGTGCCCTCATTTCTCAAACCCAATTAAATATCAAGTTCTGCTTAACTTATTTTTTTCTTGTTCTATCATCAATATCTTTTATTCCCATTGCCTTTACCTGAACTTGATGCCTACTCATAACACTTACACTATTATAACAGGTTTCCAGAGGTCTTACTTCTCCATATAAGCTTCCATTCCCTCAAAGTTTGTCTTGCTAGAACATCAGTTTATGTATGTGACCTCCTTCCATGCTCTACTTGAGTTTCACATTCTCACCATTCTCTTCTTCTGAGATGTCTCTGCTTTAAAAAGGTAGCAAATTCAAGTCCTCTAGGATGACACTTTCCTAATCACTGGAATAGAAAGTCATAAACTCCTTTTGTTTGTCATTCATTAGTGTCTTGCTTTGTGTATTTATTAGAAAGGGCACTTTATTATAGTTTCTTACTTATATTAGCTATGGATGTATGTGTTCACTGATTATGTAATTAAGCCCCATCAAATTCCTACACCATCTGCTACATCATCTTCCTTTAAGACTGTACAGAAATTTTTTTTTTGTTATTTATACAAAAAACCCACCTTATCTCCTGTTGCTATGGCAAATTTTTAATCACCAATCCAGTTTAATAAACCTGCAATTATTCCAAACATGTCAGTTTCATTTTCTGGCCTCCAAACATCCTTAAAGGAAATCTCTCTTACCTGAAATATCCTCATCTTCCTTCAAAACTCTGCCTTTTTTTTTTAAACTTGCTGAATTGTACATGTGTCTTTTCTAGTTTCAGCAAGCTAATCCCACATGTCTCGAATCGCTCTTTCTATTCCTTGTGATCTATCTGTATCTATTATCTCTCTCTCTATCATCTATATCCATCTATCTACCTATCATCTACCATCTCTCAATCATCTATATCAATCTATGTCTATTTACCTATTATCTCTCTCTCTGTATATATATACTTATTGATCATCTATCATCTCTATCTATCTATCATCTATCTATTCCTTTAAAAATATTTTTTTCCTTTTACATATCTGATCTTTCCCATAAGTCTTGATGTCCCCAGTGGTAGTCACCACATCTTCTAACTGTGGCCCTCAGGGCAGGGTTCTACAAATTAAACCAAGCTACTAGTTCAAGAAGGTGCTTCTGAGCAGACCTGGACCTAATTCCCTAATCTCCTGAAGAGATGTGGTCAAGTCAAAAAAAGGATAAGGAAGATCTAAACCTGAAAGAAAAACCATTAGACTTTCCCAACTGAACCCTCCTCTATCTTCATCCAAAACCTAGTAATCTTAGATCTAGTGCAAATGTTAATGATGTTTATGCCAAACAGCTAACCGGAAATCTCACTTGATTCCTGAAATATTGATTTATGAAACATTTAAGAAATCAATCACAATGTTCATTTGTGGTTTTAAAGTAATCAAATCACTTAAGCCTTGGCCCCATTTCCTGGGAAATTTTAATATTTAAAATTTTTATGCTTTGTACTAACTTGCCCTATAAAATTTTTTTCCTAATTCCTCCTTGCTCAAAATCTTCTCAACAGTTAGTTATTCACAGTATCTGCATGCGCCCTAGGGTTATCTGTTCTTATGCAGGTGGATTGTTCCTTATCTAGATATCTCCAATTCCCCAAAATTAGTTAATTCACTGACCTTGCTGCTATTGGCTTCCAAAGTTGGACAAACATAGATGAAGATTCTCTCTTTCCCTGCCCTGATGTGGCCAACCATCAACTTCCTTCACTCTTCTGCTATGTTCCTACCCTGAGTCCTCCATCTGTACTGTATCTCCTTTACCAGGCAGTGATTTGTAGATATGACGCTCCCTGTAGAGCTCTCTCCCTCCCTCCCATATGCATGTATGTGTGTAGCTTTTTCTGAGTGTAACTAGAATGGGAAGATAGACTCTCTTGGGAATTTTACATAGACTAATTAAGATAAGAAAACAATCATTCCCGTAATGGCTTCAATTAGGAAAAACAGTTCAGCCTGGCAGTTAGGAGAACCCCAGTTCTGGGGAACTTCAATCCCAGATAAATGAGATAGGCTGGGAGCCTGAGACATTGGAATAAATATATTTTTATAAGCTTCCTTTTTCTGTGGTACTTCTGGTTCGATTGGCTTTTAATTGAATCAAAATGCTGAAAATCCAAGACTCAGATTTGAAGGAAGCTGATACAACAGAGGGGGGAAATTGGTGGAACAATGAAAAGTGAGATCTGAACTTACATCCTGATTACTTATTTCCAGGCCAGTAAGCCAAATTTAGGAAAATGTAACCTTGCCTTTAAGCCATAAGATATTCCATTCTCTCTGTGAATTTCTCCTTCCCCGTGTTGTGGAATAAGCTCTTCTTTAAAAAGTTCTAGTTTTGTTACTGAAAACAACAATTAGAAACCCAAATCTGAATTTTAGGAAATTACTTTTTTTTCCCTTTTAGTATATTTTACATGGGAATTGGCAGCTAAAAACATATTTTCGTAAAAATTGCATGTTCATATTAGAAAGTTCAATGCTAACATTGATGCTAACGTTGTACTTCAAAAGATGACTGCTTATTGATTCTTACTTTATAATTAAATGATAATTCATACTTGTATCAGTTAGGAATGTTCTTTGCTTATTTGATCCCAAATTGACAAGTCATTCTCTTGGACTTTTCCCTATGGTTGCAAAGTAAATCTCTAAGTACCAGGTATCATTTGCATACTCAGGGCAGAAAACTGTGTGACTGAGAGTCCATCAACAAAAGCTCTCCCAGAAATCCTAGCAAATTGTTGCCCATATCTCAATGGTGAGACCCCCTTAACAAGGTGGGCAAAGAATAATAGGTTTAGCGATGGGTCTTGGGTTAGACAACTGAGCCAACAGTATTGGCTATATCCCTTCTCACTTTAAAATATTACTCTGAAAATTAATCTGGAATTTGAAATCCTACATAATTTTAAGCATTGTACTTATGAGACTCCGTGAAAGATACTGATTATTACATAGAAACACATTTACTTGGAAACCCACAATGACATTTAATTCTGTATCATCAATTCCAAACTCAGATAATGGTTGCCTTCAAGTAGTATATGACGTCATGTCTAAGAAACTTATATAGTTCCAGTCATTTTAGATTTGTTGAAAAAACCACTATTTCATAAATTATGTGAAATTGTAATATGAAAGTATATGAAATTTTATAAAACAAAGGGCTCAATGGAAAAACTGTCAACACATAATAATTAAGAGTTAAAGAGAGCAACAGAAAAGAGCTGCTCTGGTTATTAAATATTAATAAATTATTAAATAAATTATTCCAGTGATTCTCAAATAAATGTATTTCTGCATTTGTTTTGCTTTGTTTTGTCTGCTTAGGCTGGCAAAGAATACAATGAGTAATATACATTGCATGCAGTAATGTGTTGAAATATAAGCCCTCAGTGTTGCTGGCTGTATAAATTTTTACAATATTTAGAATGGTGATTTGGCATTATCTATTTCATTTTTAAATCCTGAATACTATTGAATATTGCAGCTATATTTCCAGGAAGTAATCTTACAACAATATTGCAATGTGCAAACTTATATGTGGTTTTATACTGTGACCCTGTCTATGATTAAAAGTGATTGAAATAAACTCAAATTTGCAGCAGTAGGGATTAAATGAGTAACAGAAGGGACGACCATAATACAAAATATTATGCTGCAGTTATTTTATGTGGAAATCATAGATCTCTGTGCTGTGACTTGGAGAGACATAAACAAATGTATTGTTAACTCGGAAAATGTAACACTAACGGCTGTGATCTGTTTTGTTGAAAAAAAAATAAAGAAAGAAATACATCTAAATGTGGATTTATTTTTATTTATTTTACTTTATATTCATTCTTCCTCCTATTTTTTCCATATACATCTATTTTGATTTATTTAACTTTAATTCTAAGATATCTTCTGTATGTATGTTTTCTTGGAAAACATGCATTTGTATTTTATCTACGTGTACTTCCTGTTTACACCAGTTGTATTGAATTGATTTCATTGCATTGCTGTTTTTTTTCAGTCAGCATTATTTTTTAGTTACTTATGTTTCTCTGTGTTCATTAAGTTTATAGTATCTAACACCTATATGATCCTCCAAAGTATTCATTCATCATATTTTAAGTATCTCTTTTTCCCATAATAGGTCACAGATTGCTTCCAACTTCCCAACACCCAAACAACATCTTCACACATGTGGATTTATTAACATGTGTGGAATGTCTTTGGGACATATTCCTAGGAGCAGGATTACTAGAGAGGATACACTTCAGTTTAAGTTCTACCAATTTTTTTCTGAAGAATGGCTACACCAGTTTACATTCACAGCTCGGTATGTATGTTTCTTTGTCTCTACAGCCCCACCAACACTGAGTCTTAATAAAGAGTTTAAGCATCTCCTTATGTAATTATGGAGCCTTACAATATGAGCCTTATCTTCTTTTAAATTACTTCTCTAGAACAGTTGCTGATTTTCTTCTAAGCTTTTTTTCTATTTTCTTTTTTTGGGGGGGGAACACTTTTTCTTTAAGTATAATGATTTTTCTCACCCAGAATAAATGAAATAAATATGCAATAAGGAATGTCATTATGGCTTCAGACAAAGACACACCAATTTACCTAACAGAGAGGTTTCTAATTAGAGACTATCATAGAGAATTCTTACAAATTTTGTGCTGTGTTTGGACTAACACAAAGCATATTGCTTATGTACATACAGCAAACAATAAGAATAAAAAAGGAGATTCTCTACAATGCTTCAATATGTTGTGCATTATTTCTTATTTTCACATGGTTTGAAGAGCTTTTGTATTGAAATTTTATTTGTATTGAAATTTTTTGAAACTGTATTGAAAAACCTTAAAAGATTTTTAATGCTATGACTTTATTTTCAAGCACTGATCAAGTGCAAGATGACTATAGGCCACAAAAATGATGAAGACAATGTATAGAAAAGAGAATGTAACTTCCAAAGTATGACTCTCTTAAATCTCTTTACCCCACACCCTGTCTTCACAGGTTCAGGTCTTTAGCACTTGCTCTGTTTCTAAATGATCAAAAATCCCTTTCATGTGTAAAATTTCTTTCGTACACACACACACACACACACACGCATTCACACACACACACAGCCAGGCAGCATGGTTAAGTAACTACACATCTGATGCAAGAAATCTTTCTGAAAATGATAGAATTATTTAAAAAACTAATTAGCAATACAATCTAAAATACTTAAAACCAAAAGAAGATCTTAAGATTCAGATAATAAGGGGGTGGAGCAAGATGACGGAGGAGTAGGAGACCTAGATTTCGTCTGGTCTCAGGAATTCAGCTGGATAGGGATCAAACCATTCTGAACACCTACAAACTCAACAGGAGATCGAAGAAAGGAATAGCAACAACTCTCTGAACAGAAAAGCAACCACTTTCTGGAAGGTAGGACGTGCTGAGAAGTGAATCCGAGCCGGTATTTGGGAGGATAGATGGCGGGGGAGGGGCCTCCGTTGGCCGCTTCTGGCAAGTGACAGAGCCACGGAGCACAAAATCGGAACTTTTAGAAGTCTGCTCCGCTGAGGGACGTCACTC
>NW_028033223.1:0-552 GCF_054177405.1 Leptonychotes weddellii
GAAGCAGGCTTCCCGCGGAGCAGGGAGCCCGATGCGGGGCTCGATCCCAGGACCCTGGGATCACAACCTGAGCGAAGGCAGACACTTAAGGACTGAGCCACCCAGGCGCCCCAGATCTTGTGCTCTTCTAAAGATGTTTTAAAAATGAAACAGCAAGCCACAGACAGGGAGAGAATATTCAAAATACATATATTTAACAAGCACTTAAATCCATAACATATAAGGAACTATTACAAATGAATGATAAGGCTAACAACAGAATGAAAATATGCATCAGATGTGAATAGACATTTTACAAAAGATTTTATGAGTAGCCAGTAAGTACAATAAAGCAGCTGAAAAGAGGTACACTATCATTAGTCATTAAAGACATGCAAATTAAACCCCAAGATACCACTACAGACCCACTAGAATGGTTATAATGTAAAAAATGAATGCTAAGTATCAGAGTACCTGGAACTTTCAAACACTACTACTGTAATATGGTACAACCACTTTGGAAAACAGTTTGGCAGTTTCCTATAAAATTAAACATATGATTGCCATATGAAG
>NW_028033224.1:0-552 GCF_054177405.1 Leptonychotes weddellii
TTTAAAAATTTTTTATTGTTATGTTAATCACCATACATTACATCATTAGTTTTTGATGGAGTGTTCCATGATAGATGAAGGTTTACCTTGACAGTAGTAATCCCATCCATCTCTCCATCTCTTTTCCAAATATAAATTTGATTGTCTTCAGTCTATTAGTTTACCAAGCGTACTTAATACTCATAAACTTGAACTTCTTGTCCCAAAAAGCTTAGGCCATTTCTTTCCTATTGAATAGATGAAGATACTAAATACTCCTATCCTTTCTACCACCTTTCATCAATGATGAGTATCTATCAGCCATAAATTTATCTGTACACTATCAAATTAATACCTTTTAGATTCTTTTCTTTTATATTATAAAGTTGAAAACCGTTTATTATTTACCTTATGATTATGGAAACCCTGCTCCCTAGAAAGCAAGTTGGTATGCCATGATTAGATATTTTTTGCTTTCTTTCTGTTTGTGTAATATTTTAACCCCTATGAACTCTCTGGAGACTATTTCAAAGATCAAGTTCCAATGAATTTTCTTTTCTCATATTCCGTCAA
>NW_028033225.1:0-552 GCF_054177405.1 Leptonychotes weddellii
GGAGTCTTTAAATGCGTATTACTAAGTGAAAAAGCCAATCTGGAAAGGCTACCTGCCCTGTGATTCAAACTACATGACATTTTGGAAAAGGTAAAACTATAGAGACAATAAAAAGATCACTGGTTGTCAGGGATTAGGAGTGAAGGAGGGTTGAATATTTGGAGAATTTTGAGGGCACTGAATCTCTTCTGTATGGTTTTATAATCGTGGATACATATCATTAAACATTTGTCCAAACCCATAAAAAGTACAACACCAAGAGTGAACCCTAATGTGAACTATGGACTTGGGTGATAATGATGTGTCCATGTAGATTCATCAACTGTAACAAATACACCATTCTGGTGGAGGAAGTTGGTAATGAAGGAGGCTGTACATGAGTGGGGTAGGGAGTATATGGAAAATATGTGTACCTTCTCTCAATTTTGTTGTGAACCTACATTACCCCCATTTTTTTTTTTTTTTTAATGAACGTGACAGTAAGCATATTGTTAGGTTCTTGGTATTTCTCTTATTTTTACTTCCAGTTTCCCATCATCATGCTGCATTTCT
>NW_028033226.1:0-552 GCF_054177405.1 Leptonychotes weddellii
TGCTGGAGGCATTCCTAGGAGATGTTTGTATGAATGGTGTCAGTATCGTTTGAAGAGATCAGAGGAGGAAAACCACTGAATCCAGGAGATTTATAGACTTACACTTGAAAAATAAACGTAGTGTTTGGAAGCCAAGACCTAGGGAGGATTTTGCTCTGGGATTACTGTGCAAGGGGATTCTTTGTGTTCTGCCAGCAGAGGAAATCTTACAACACTCTGTGTTCCCATGTGATGGAGTCTCGGTGCAATTCTGTAAGTGGGGTGGGTAAACTAGGACCCACCTCCTGTCTGCTAAATAAAGTTTTATTGGAACACAACTGTGCTCACTTGCTTCTGGATCGTCTCTGTCTGCTTCTGGATGGCAATGGCCGACCTGAACAGTCGTGACAGAAATAGCCTGGCCTGTAAAGCCTAAAATATTTACACATTGGCCTTTTACAGAAAAACGTTGCCCAACTGTGCTCTACACCTTCCCTTCTCTTCCAGTGTAATGAGCACCGGGTTTACATTTCCTTCTTAGTGGGTAAGAGGGGGAGGCCGGCTGCTGCTTTC
>NW_028033227.1:0-552 GCF_054177405.1 Leptonychotes weddellii
TCTAAAAGGCATTTGCAAACGTGACATGGAAAAGGGGCAGGTGGGTGGTTCCAAAATGCATTTCCTTGACTATTCCAGAGATTGACTCTTTTTCCATATTTATTGGCCGTTAGTGAGGTGTCTCTTCTTAAGCTTTTTAAAATCCAAGTTATAGGTGTAATTCCTGAATCCCGCGTCCCCCTCTGGGGGGTGGCAGCCCAGAGTGACTGCCCTGTGCTTCTGTCTCCTTCCAAGGCAGTGCCCTCATTTCTCTGGCAATTATCAGCCGGTTATCTCCCTAATGCACTCTCTCCGCACTTCCGTGGTTAACCCCGTGGCTGGAGGGCTGCCTAATGACATTTTTATAGCCTGGTGTGCTCTCCTTCATTAAGTCGCAGCCATGACCACAGCGGGGACTCCCCGCCAGTCAGTCAGGAGTGGCCGTGTGGCGAGGTGGCTGCGGCCGGGGGTCAGCTGGGCAGGGCAGGGAGAGGGCACGTGGCTCCCCGGCGTGTGACCCGTGTGGAGGGTGGCAGCCGGGGGCCCAAGCCGCTGGGGAGCACTGCAAATGCG
>NW_028033228.1:0-552 GCF_054177405.1 Leptonychotes weddellii
GGAGTATTAGCTTGCAAGGGCTGCCCGAACAAAGGACCACAGGCCATGTGGCTCAACCACAGAAGCTTATCGTCCCACAGTTCTGGAGGCCAGAAGTCTGAGATCAGGTGTCGGCAGGGCTGGTTCCTTCTGCAGGCTGTGAGGGAGAATCTGTCCCCTGCCTCTCTCCTCGTTTCAGTGGTTTGCTGGCATCCTTTGGTGTTCCTTGGCTTGTAGAAGCATCACCCCAATCTCTGCCTTCATCTTGACATGGCGTTCTCCCGGTGTCCATGTCCCCCTGTCCAAATGTCCCCTTTATGAGGACACCAATCATATTGGATTAGGGGCCCACCCTACTCCAGTGTGACCTCATAACTTCACTAGTTACATCTATAATGACCCTATTTCCCACGAAGGTCACATTCGGAGCTACAGGGAGTTAGAACTTCAACATATGAATTTTGGGAGGACGCAGGCCAACCCATCACAGGAAGCAAACTTCTCAAAATAGTCCTCCAAAGGAGAAGTCTAGTGAGGTGGTATTTGTCTTCCTTGGAGGCAGGGAGGAGGTCG
>NW_028033229.1:0-552 GCF_054177405.1 Leptonychotes weddellii
AGTGTGCCATTCACTATTTCTAGAATAACCCAGAGATAGGAAAGAGGAGGGAGTGATTATTTTCAGTTCACACAACATTTCCCATTCATGAACATCAGAGCACAATTTCCTTGAAGGTTCTCCAAGATGAAAAATACTAGTAATTAAGTGGTGACCCCTTGGGTATCCTCTTTGGTAAATCCAAACCTCCAGCCACATTTGTCCCTTCCAGACTAGTGTTTGTGTTCTGGGGGGAGAAGCACCAGCGGACAGAATAGGGATCTCAATTTTGTTGCTCCTTTGGGTGTAGCTGGGTGCTTCTTCAAATGCGCACATCAGTATCGGGAGGTTTGGCTCTGAATGCTCTCTTGAATTGTCAGTGATTAAATAATGGCATTATAATTAAAGTTCATCAGATAATAATTGTAGCATATAGTTACAGAACACTTTGGAGCTTACACTACACTTTTCCATCTGTATATCATCTCACTTGACCTTTAAAGACTGAGCTACATCAGGTATTAACCATCATTTTTTAAAATAAGAAAAGTGACACATACAACAGTAAGGTGA
>NW_028033230.1:0-552 GCF_054177405.1 Leptonychotes weddellii
CCATAGAGGGTGGCCCCCTCCTGCAGGCATAGACCGGGGACCATAGCTGCAAAATAGGACAGGGGTGATGAGGGCTCTCAAGATGGTGTCCTGAAGCCTGGGTAAAGAGAAGGTGGCGTTCACACTGGACAAGAGATGAGGTAGGCGCGTGCTGAGGTGCATCGTGAGATGTCTGAAGGCTGCCAGCCCTGCACTCAGCCCAAACTTACCAAGTGTGTCTCCGTGCTAGCAGCAAATAGCGCTATGGGAACCCGATGCCAGGCACAGTCCTCTCTCCCAAGGAGCTCGAAGACTCCGCAGTCTTCCCAGAGTTTAGGAAGGACTAGGCTTTGCCACTCCAATGTCCAATGGCCTCTTGTTTCACTTATGATACCGAGAGTCCTTACAATGACCCCAAAGGTCTAGAATGACCAGGCTTCTACCTACTTTCCCACTTCACCTCCTACTACCCTTCCCTTCACTTATGTTTCTCCAGCCTCACTACTCTTCTTTCTGTTCCTCCAAAATGTTAAGCTTAGTCATACCTCAGGACCTTTGCATAACCATCTTATT
>NW_028033231.1:0-552 GCF_054177405.1 Leptonychotes weddellii
GTTCATTATAAATTAGCCATTTGTTAGGGGTTTTTTTGTGTAGCACAAAAGCTTTAACATGGACATAGGTTTGAATTTTAGCTATGTCTTCCTAGCTGTAGTACTTTAGGCAAATTTCTTACTCTCCTTAGGCTGCAGTTTGTTCATCATAAAAAGGGAATAATAAACCTACTTTAAAGGATGATTATTCACCATTGTACACACAGGGTCTAAAAATGCCTGGCACATAATAAGCAGTAAATATTTGAAAAAACAAACATATGAATGTTGTGAGGATGAAATGAAACTTACATAAAACACCCAATACAAGTGTGGCACATAGCAAGGACTCAAAATTGTAGCTAAAGTGTGGATTTTTTTTTTCAGGCTATTTCACTGAATAAGGCTCAAGTTTTCATTTTCACTTTAAGAACTACATAATCCATGAAAATGAAGAACCAATTACAGAATGTAGGACTTTAATAAAAATAGTAAGCATTAACTATTTCATAGAATTTTGAGATGGAATGGACCTTAGTCCTCTAGTCGAGTCATTTCTTTTATCAATAAAGA
>NW_028033232.1:0-552 GCF_054177405.1 Leptonychotes weddellii
GTTACAACTAAACTCCTTGCACTTGAATCCTGGCCTCAGGGTGCGCTCCCGGGGGAACCCAGCCCAAGGCATAGCTATGTGTGCGCACGCGTACACACACACACACACGTGCAGACGCTGGCTCTCTTGAGCACGGTCTTCATGCTTTCTCATGCCTGAGTACCATTCTCCTGTCACTTGCCATAGAAGGGGCGTCCGCTCATGATGCCTGCCTGTCTGGGATGTGTCCTCTTTTCTTCCTGCTTAAATGGAATAGTGCAAGTCCCTGCCACTCATGACAACAGGGTAAACAGATCCTTGCGGTTCAAAAGAGTCTAAATGTTGGTGTCCATAAGCACAGTATGTAAATGGATCTAGTTTTCTTTCCAAAACACCTGACCTTTTACTTTAAATGTAATGTTAACCAGCTTTGAACCCAAAATATTTGCATCTTACGGTTTCTGTCCACAGTCTCTGAACGAGCTGATGGGGAACATTCCTCATTCAAGGTGGTGAAAGGTGGGGTGGGGAGTGTTGAGGTAAAAGACAGGAGGTGGAAGGGGGAATCAATGG
>NW_028033233.1:0-10195 GCF_054177405.1 Leptonychotes weddellii
TTTAACACCCCTATGTTTATAGCAGCAATGTCCACAATAGCCAAACTGTGGAAAGATCCAAGATGTCCATCGACAAATGAATGGATAAAGAAGATGTGAGATATATATATATACACACACACACACACACACACACACACACACACACACACAATGGAATATTATGCAGCCATCAAAAGGAAAGAAATCTTGCCATTTGCAATGATGTGGAGGGAACTGGAGGGTATTATGCTGAGCGAAATAAGTCAATCAGAGAAAGACATGTATCATATGACCTCACTGATATGAGGAATTCTTAATCTCAGGAAACAAACTGAGGGTTGCTGGACTGGTGGGGGGTGGGAGGGATGGGGTGGCTGGGTGATAGACATTGGGGAGGGTATGTGCTATGGTGAGCACTGTGAATTGTGTGGGACTGTTGAATCGCAGACCTGTACCTTGGTAACTGAAAACTTTTTAAAATAGTTCATTATGTAGGTCAAAGCTTTATATCATTAATATAATAATATTCTAGTTTGGCTTGATTTCTTTATTATTCAAAGACTATAGTGTTTCATGGAATTTTCTAGCACTTTAATATTTCAAGGAAGAAAATATATAACTTCCACTCACTTTGTTTCAGTGTTAATGAAACCCAAAATCTGAATAATACATTATCATTATATTAGTTTGAAAAGCATCATAGAATTTTAGTGCTGAATCAATGTAACTTTATCTTTCATAATCCTTAATGGACATTGAATTGGCATGAAGAAATGTAAGATAAGCTTAGGATTCTGTTTCTTGCACTTGGGTTTCACAAAATATTGTCACACCACATTAGATAATATCAATTTCTTAAACTTGGAATCATTGTTGTCTGCTATAGAACAAAGTCACTTTTCTTTGGACAAATATGCATTTTTTACCTCCTCCAGACTGTTCATTATTTCCACTAACAATACATTAACAATATTATGGTTTATATATGACTGTTCTGAAATTTCCATATATGGACATGAAGAAATTATGAGGAAAAAAACAAACAAAAAGCAAAACCCCCAGACATTTAAAAAAATCAAAGTGGACACAGAGTGCTCAAATCCTAATAGTGTTCAGAAATTTATTCACTAGCATTTTTATTTCCTGAAATATAATTTATTGATGTAATAATATATTTAAAAAAATATATAATTCCTCAAATTAGTACAAAATATAGTTATTCCTCAGGATAGTATATTTCATTATTCTTTTCAGAGCAAATATAGGATTTTACAATAACTTTTTAAAAATTCCATAGACCAATGTATATTCTCTTACTCATTGTTGTAGATTTGTACTGGGTCAACTGAGTTATGCTGGTATTGTTTTCCAATTCCATATTTCTAGATCATCATGGCCACAAGAGACGTTTTGTGTTGGCTTTGGAAGACGAAAGTGAACCAGCAGCCAAGTTCTTTCTCAGCTCAGAAGGGCAGTGCAGAACTAGGCGCTGTGGTAATGCACACATATCGTAGCTGATTTGCCAGCTCATCTCATTGGCCTGGGACAACTGCCGGGCCCACGGCTTCTTCAGTTCCCGCCAGATCTTCCTCATTCTCTCCAACTCCTGGGCACTAGTTTCTTTTGCATGTCACCTGCATCATCAAAGCTGGAGACTGAGAAACCAGTGCAGATTCCAGCTGGTCTTCATGGGCTCCAGTTTGCCCTGACTCTCCTCCACTTCATATCTATCTTTCTTTCCTGACAGACTGCCCCACTCTTCAGGCCCAGCACCAGAAGCGAAGCCATAGGTGTATATGAACTGTAACCAGTACTTACAATTGTTTAAATTTAAATCTTTTGTATGAATTCCATACTCTTTATCATTTTTAGCGATTCTATTTTTATGATTGAATCCTGCATGACAGACTCATTATCTTGAATATTAATTGCTGTTATTCTCAGTTATTCAGCAACATTTAAATTTGCCACATAATGTTCTGAAACATAGTTTTCCTTTTTTTTTTTTTTTAAAGATTTTTTATGTATTTATTTGACAGAGAAAGACACAGCGAGAGAGGGAACACAAACGGGGAGTGGGAGATGGAGAAGCAGACTCCCTGCCGAGCAGGGAGCCCGATGCGGGACTCGATCCCGGGACTCCAGGATCATGACCTGAGCCGAAGGCAGTCGCTTAACCAACTGAGCCACCCAGGCGCCCAACATAGTTTTGCTTTAAAATGTTTTACTTAGCTTTGCATCTTATGCTGAAGAGCAAACTAATGAATAGTTTATTAGTCAGTGGGTGAATTCTTCCCAGTATAAACATTTAAAAAAAAAATAAAATGCAATGAAATAAAAAATAAATAAAATGCAATGGACTTTGCATTTCAAAATGTAAAATGTGTAGTGGAAAGCCTAAGATGTTACTATTAACATTTTAAGATTGTATTTATTTATTTATTTGAGAGAGAGAAAGAGCATGAGCTGGGGGAGTGGCAGATGGAGAGGAAGAGAAAGAATCTCTTAAGCAGACTCCCTGCTGAGCACAGAGCCTGACCCGGAGCTACATCTCATGACCCAGAGATGATGACCTGACCTGAAACCAAAAGTCAGACACTCAACCGACTGAGCCACCCAGGTGCTCCACTTTTAACATTTTATTATAGTAAGTGTGCAGTAAAATGGTCAGAAAAGTACTTTTCCAAAAGCAATGTGAATAAAGTGGATTCTGGGAAGGTGTAGCCTGAACACACATCCTCAGTTCCTTCTCATGGTGTCACCTCCTTTGAAATAACACAGGAAAACATATAAGCCTGCTTGTGTAGCTTAGGTAATAAGCCTAAGGCTCTTTTATTCTGGTAAATTCCAGGGGATGGCCCTCATTTCTACTGTACAATAAGAGAACTGGAGGGCCATCAACAAAAGTTTTGCCTCTCTTCTAAACCATGAAGATCTGTATATTTCATGACAAATTAAGGAGCTCCATCTGTACTATCCACATGAATAAGCTGTGCAAGCAATCCTCAATCCTGCTGTGAGTAGGATTCAAAGGTACTTGGGTGCTGAGACTGAGTTATTCCGTCTACAATAAAAGAAGCAGATAACCTCTTACATCCAGAAAGGGCTGTTAACAAAGGACTTTTCCTGGGCATCTCAGCTCAGAGGTGACCCATTTCCTAGCCCTTGTAATGTTGCACTCACCAAACACATTCTTCCCCCTATTTTCTTATTTAATAGACTGATCTGGAGCTATGGAAAATAAACAACTAAATAAATAAGTAAATTATAACTTCCTCAAAACAAATTAGTATTGTGAAAAAACAAGACTATGATGATGAACAACATTGAAAGACTACCAAATATGGAGAGATGAGAACATTTATTTAAAATAATGACAATCCTCAAGGAGTTGCTGAAGAAAAAAAACTTTCTAGAATTAAGGCTTGATTTCTAAATTTAAAAAAATAACAATTCACAATGTTTAATAGGTTCCTAATACTGAGAAGTAAGATCAAGTTGAATATTTCACAAAACAGAACAGGGATGCGAAGAGGAATAATCATGAGACAAGTCACAGGAACAAAACTAAGACAAAAACAATAATCTCAGACAAAGTGAAGAAATTAAGCACATAATCCAGTAATAAAAAGGTGGTAAGTTAAAGATATCAAGGCCAAAGACTGGGGATCCACATTACCTGGCTATATTATTTATCAGCCATGTGACTTGGGTTTATGCCTCAGTTACTTCCACTCTAAAATTGGGAGAATCATATCAATAGTATTATTTTATGGGGTATTACTCTTCTTTTTTGTTATAAAACCCATAATAATTTTTACCTACTCTTTATTTTTTTTAAAGATTTTATTTATTTATTTGACAGAGAGAGACAGCGAGAGAGCGAACACAAGCAGGGGAGTGGGAGAGGGAGAAGCAGGCTTCCCGCTGAGCAGGGAGCCCGATGTGGGGCTCGATCTCAGGACTCTGGGATCATGACCTGAGCTGAAGGCAGATGCTTAACGACTGAGTCACCCAGGCGCCCCTTTATCTACTCTTTAATCATGAAAATTACTGTGCTATTATTTGTGAAATATGTAGAACAGAACTGGACACTGCATTTGTGCAATGGAAGCGGAAGTGACTCTTCTAATTATTAACCCAGATTTAAAAGCTAATCAGATACTATTATGAATGTGTATCATTAAACTTGAAAACTTACGTGACAATTTCCTAAAAAATAAAAAAGGAATTACCAAAACTTCTTTGAGAAAGAACAAAAAACATGAATAGTTCTACTAAAAAAAAAAAATTCCAGTAAGATACTCTTGATATTGTGATAATCAATTATTAATTAGGAAATTCACAAAAACTGAATGATAGACATAACAGGAAAATGAAATGCTTTATGACTCACCAAGTGACTTAAAGAGAAAGAAATGGACATCTATATATCCAAAATTCAACAAAAAACAAGGAAAACACATCAGAAGTAATCTAACAATTTATTCAGATAGCCATGAAATGGCTAAGAATACTGTAAAATATTTGTGTGTACTCGTTACTAATTAGATGAATAATATGGTCAGTAAAATGCATATATAATAAACTTTCACTATCATGTATCAGAACATAACAGTCACTATTAATAGAAAAAAAGAATAAAGATCTAAATTATTTACTCTTGGCCAGGGTAAGATAAAGTAAGCACACTCTACTTTGTCTTTCCTACTGAAGGTAGGAAAACTATAAAATCTGGACAGAATGCATGCATCATCAGTTTGAGGACTTTGAAAAAAAATAGCAGGCATTTTGGAGAAAAAGACCAGAATTCTAAATGCCACAGAACCACCAGTAGCTTTACCATTTTTCCCCTACTGGAAAAAAAAAAAAATCTCTAGCTATAATGCAAAAACAATCCCAAAGGGGGCATAAGTGTGGATAGAGAATAATCCAGGAGAACCCTACTAGTTCTGGCTAAATAGTAGAGACAGTGCAGAACTATTTCCACCCTTTTTTTCCCCCCTTCTCTCTCATTCTCATGCTCTAACCACCAAACAATCTCCTAGCAATGTTGCCAGAAATGTCAATGTAATGGAAATCTACAGGAGCCAAAACACTGAAGAAGAGAAACTCTAATAAATGGTGCTCTGATTCCATGAGTTTGGGGCAAATCCCTTTTGATTTTTTTTTTTTTTTCTCTCTGTATCCCGGTGTCATCTTGAATGCAGGGGATGCTGTAGAAGTGTGCTACAGAGTGGGCTTATTAAAGCTTCAGCTTTCTGGTTATCTGGAGAAAGAAAGGGGAGATATGTATGCACAAATCTGACACTAACTAGCAAGCTAAGGATTTTGAGAACTAAACTGAAAGAGACTACTGCTCAGGTCTCAGAGTCATTGGGAACTACACGCCAGGGACAGATCTAAATGGTATTGCAAAGTCTTTCAAAACTGAACTAATGTTGGACCTACAGTTTAAAGTAGTCAGGTTGAAATTTGCAGCCTGAAGCTAATCAGGTCAATTGCATGATTAAAGAAAAAGTATTATCTTTCTCCATATGATTTAAACAGGATCAAAGATTTAATAGCACAATATCCAAATGTACAGTACACTATCCAAAATTATTTAGCATATAAAAAACTAGGAAACTCTCAACTGGCATGGAACAAGACATCAAGAGAGAAAAGTGTCAAAATAAAAAATACTGTTGGAATTAACTGGTGAAGATTTTAAAGCGCTCTTATAGGAATGTTTCAATAAGCCATTGTGAACACTCTTGAAACAAACTTAAAGACTTATCCAGGAAAAATAATATATAAAGAAATAAAGAAATAAAGAAATACAATAACAACCACCACCACAACAAAAATTACAAAGGACAGGTTCAATATTCCTCTGGAGATGACAAAGAAAAGAACATGAAGATAGAACTATAGAAATTATCTAATCTGGCAAAATAAATTTTTTAAAAGATTAGAAAAAAATAAGTAAATACTCAGGGATCTCTGGAAATATAACAAAATAATTAATATGCATGTCGATATATTCCAAGGAGAAGAGAAAGACTCCAATAATATTTAAAGAAATAATGCCTGAAATTTTCCTAAGTTTTGGGAAAACATACAACAGATTCAAGGAACACAAAAAAATTTGAAACAAGATAAACTAAAAACAACCACAAGAACAAAAATGCCCAGT
Source organism: Leptonychotes weddellii (assembly GCF_054177405.1). Taxonomy (NCBI): domain Eukaryota; kingdom Metazoa; phylum Chordata; class Mammalia; order Carnivora; family Phocidae; genus Leptonychotes; species Leptonychotes weddellii. The sequence continues at coordinate 6,161 of NW_028033233.1, forward strand.
CATATTACAATCAAACAGTTTGAATAGAAGAAAAATAACCTTGAAACAACCAGAGGAGGAGCACCTGGGTGACTCCGTCGGTTAAGTGGCTGCCTTTGACTCAGGTCGTAATCCTGGGGTCCTGGGATCAAGCCCTGCCTTTGGTTCCCTGCTCAGTGGGGAGTCTGCTTCTCCCTCTCCCTCTGCCCCTTCTCCCGGCCCCACCTACCCCACCTAGTATGCACATGCTCGCTTGCTCTCTCTCTCTCTCAAATAAATAAATAAACTCTTAAAAAAAAAAAAACAGAGGAAATCAAAGCATTATTTGTAGGAGAATAATGATCAAAATGACTAGATACTTCATCAGATTTCATGCAAGCCACAAGAAGATAGAAAAATCGTTAACGTACAGAAAAAAATCATTTATGCAGAATTATATATCCAGTGGAAACAACCTTTGGAAAAGAAGATGAAATAAAGACATTTTCAGATAAAAGTAAACTAAAATAATTTGTACCTCTGAAGAGGTCTGAAAGAATCACTACAGGAAGTTGTTCAGAAAGTGGTTAGGGTGCCTGGGTGGCTCAGTCAGTTAAGCGTCTGCCTTCGGCTCAGGTCATGATCCCATAGTCCTGGGATCCAGTTCCACATCGGGCTCCCTGCTCCGCAGGAAGCCTGCTTCTTCCTCTCCCACTCCCCCTGCTTGTGTTCCCTCACTCGCTGTCTCTCTGTCAAATAAATAAATAAAATCTCAAAAAAAAAAAAAAAAGGAAAGAAAAGAAAGAAAGAAAGTAGTTAAATGATACCAGAAGGAAGCATCATGAAACATGAGACTAAAGGAAGATCAACAGAAATGATAACTATATGGATGGGTATATATGAGAGATATTCTATTCTAGACTTCTTAAAATTGTATTTGTTGGCTCCAATCAAATTTGATAACTGATGTGGTTTTTAATGTAGGTAGCTATAATGTATAAGGCAACTACAATATAAAAAAGAGAGATTAAAGGGATCTATATAGTAGTAAGGTTTCTAAATTCCACTTTAAGTGGAATAAAAAAATTACATAAAAAGATGTAATAAAATGGAAAAATTAAAATGGAATACTAAAATATGGCCAATAGCCCAAAAGGAAGCAGGAAAGAGTAAATATAGGAACACACACACACACACAAAGAGGAAAAAAACAAAAGACAAATAATAAAATTGTAGATGTAAATCCAAACATGTCAATAAATAAATGTATAGGCATAAACATTAATTAAAAGACAAGGATTGTCACATATATAAAAACAAGCAAACAAAACAAAAACAAAACACTGCCTTACAATTTTGTCTCCTAGCAATTCACTTCAAATGGAATTACATAAATAGGTTTAATTGAAAAAATGAAAAAAAAAATTCTAGCACTAATCAAAGAAAGCTACAATAGTTATAAATCAGACAAGTAGATGGAGGAGCAAAGAAAATTGCCAGATATAAAAACAGACCTTACATATTGACAGAATAATCAGTTCATCTAGAAGGCCTCACAGTCATAAAAGGATATGGCCCCTAACTGTAGAGCTTCTGAATATATGCAGCAAAAACTGACAGAACTGAAGGGAAAAATAGTGGCTGGCGTCTTTCCCTCAGTATGTTTAGAGATTCATCTATGTTACAGTATACATCAGTACTTCACCCTTTTGGTTTTAATAATATTGCATTGCATGTGGAATTTTCCCCAAATATACCCAAAATGTGTTTATTCATTTATCTGATGATGTACATTTGGGTTTTTTCCACTTATTGGCTACTGTGAATAGTGCTGCTATGAACATGTAAGTGCATGTACTTGTTTAAATATCTGTCTTCAGTTCTTCTGGATATAGAGCTAGGAAGGTAACTGCAGGGTAATATGATTTCATATTTAACTTTTTGAAAACTGCCATACTATTTTCCACATCTGAACCATTTTACATTTTCACAAGCAATGTGTGTGGGTTTAGATTTCTCCATTTTTTTACACTTTTTTTTAATAACTATAATTTTTATTATAGCCATCCTAGTTGGTGGGAAATGGTATTTCATTGGGGTTTTTTTTGTTTGTTTTTATTTCCTTAATTAATAATGCTGTTAATATGTCTTCACATGCTTTTTGGTCATTTGCATATATTATTTGGGGAAATTATCTACTCAAGCCCTTTGTCCATGATTTAATTGGATTTCTTCTATTTTTGTTGTTGAGTTTTAAAAGTTCTTTATGACAATATGAGTAACAAAAAGAGAAATGACCATCATTTAATGTAAAATACTGAATTTAAAAAAATCCATGAGTGCATAGTAATACACAAATAGAAAGTGAGAGGAAAAGAAAAAATGAAAGAAAAAAAGAAAGGGAGGGAGAAGGAAGGAAAAATTAAAGGAGGGAGGGAGGAGGGAAAAAAGAAGAAAGCAAGCTCATCTGCCACTATTTGCATTGATTGCTATGCCAACCCTTTACCCTGAAAAAAAGGATAATTAAAAGGAAGGAATTTGGGGTGCCTGGGTGGCTCAGGCATTAAGCGTCTGCCTTGGGCTCAAGTCATCTGGGATCCAGCCCCGCATCAGCCCCACATCCGGCTCCCTGCTCCTCAGGAAACCTGCTTCTCCATCTCCCAGTCCCCCTGCTTGTGTTCCCTCTCTCGCTGTCTCTCTCTCTGTCAAATAAATAAAATCTTAAAAAAATCAAAATAAAAAATAAAAGGAAGGAATTTAATATTTACATTTGAAAAGGATGAACTTTAGTTTGTCTCCAATTCTTGAAAGAACAATTTTCTTCACAGGATAATGCTAGCTAATGAATGAACAATGAGTGAGTAATATAATTGAAAGTAGTTCTCTCTCCCCCTAAATATATGAACTTGCTATTATTAAGAACAATTGTGGGGGAAAATGCATTATGACAAAAATAGTGTAATAGACACAACAAATAAAAACCTAGAGCTATCCTCCTTCTACAAATCATTTCATACCTACTACCCAGAATATAGAATACCATACTCTAGCTGCAATGCGGCAATGTTTCTGTGTATGCGCATTGAGGGGGATGGGGATACTTGCGAGGTACTTCTAAAAGCATGTTTCCATAAAATTTGGAACTAAGTGAAGACACAAAACAACCTCCAACTATTGCTATTCTGTTCTTTCATCCAAATCTTGTGCAATTAAAATGTATAATATCAAGGTAGATTGAGCATTCATTTAGTTACTATCTCCTGCTTTAATTTTTACTCGATAAAGCTACTCTTAGAAACTCTTAGCGTTTTAAAATGTATAAATGTGTATGCAGGACAGTAAAGATTAGAGTCCCCCAGTGCTCTCAAAACAATTAGAAGGAAGCATCTTGTTCCCCCAAATATGTGTTTAATATGAATGCGTAGGGCAGTTTGAATTCTTTAGGAGGACATATTAAATACTGAAACACACACACACATCATTTCACTCATTTTTGTTTATAACAGAGCTTTGAATGTGGAATCTTTCTGTTTTCTCCTCCTTTACGTCCACATTTTATACACCTGTTTAACAAAGTCAGAGAATCTAAGAAATAAGCAAATGTAATGAGGATTTTAAAAATGAATTACTTCATTTCCTTTCAGCCTCTTAGACTGTGATTTTTGCTTCCAGCACATGAACAATTTGTATTCCACCACTGGATTCTCTCCTCATCCGTCTTCATGGTCCCTTCAGCTCCCAGGTGCTAACAGAGCCATGTGCAGGCTGCCCCACGCACAGCAGTGAACAGAGCCATCGTGTTTGTGAGCCTCATCTTTGAATATTGCATTGGCGCATGTTTCAGAAAAGAAGAAGCATTTTCCAGGTGCCTCCTACTGTGATTAATATGTGACTTTCTTCCCACCTTTCCTCAAGACACCAAACTTCTGAGTTTAATTTCCTCATATAAAAATCATTGATTTCCTTAACATTCATCTTCATATCCACCATTATTTATTTGGACCATAAAATCTTATGACTTGAGCTGAAATTTTCCCAAGTGTAAATTATATGAATGTAAGTAGAATTTTGTTGTTG
>NW_028033234.1:0-552 GCF_054177405.1 Leptonychotes weddellii
TCAGCCATATGAATATATAAGGAGAAAACAGCTATCTGCAACCTGGGAAGAGAGCCCTCAACACTAACCCACTCATGATGGTCCCCTGCTCTTAAACTTCCAACCTCCAGAACCAAAAGAAATTTTGTTTGTTAACAATGGATTTTAAAGTTTGTTGTTAACAATCCTTTCAGTTTATGGTATTTTGTTATACCAGCCTGAACTTGCATAAAGCAATAATCTTGCTTCCCATATTTTTTCCACCTATTTTATTAAAAAATCCTTATTCACAAATCATTTACTAAGCACTCAGCATGAGTTGGGCACCTCCAAACAAAACGACCAGATATCTTTCCTTAAGGAAGTTACATTCTATGTAATGACATGGATGGAACTGGAGGGTGTTATGCTGAGCGAAATAAATCAATCAGAGAATGACACGTATCATATGACCTCACTGATATGAGGAATTCTTTTTTTTTTTTTAACTTTTTTTTTTTATTCTTATGTTAATCCCCATACATTACATCATTAGTTCTAGATGAAGTGTTCCATGATTCATTGTTCGTGCAC
>NW_028033235.1:0-552 GCF_054177405.1 Leptonychotes weddellii
AGTAGTGCAATTGCTGGATCGTCTGGTAGCTCTATTTTCAACTTTTTGAGGAACCTCCACACTGTTTTCCAGAGTGGCAGGTTGCATGGGTTCTTTATATATTCTGGATATGAATCTCTTATCAGATATAGGATTTTCTCTCATTCTGTGGATTCTTTTCACTTTTTTGATAGTGTTTTTTGAAGTACAAAAGTTTTAAATTCTGCTGAAGTCTTATTTTTTCTTTTGTTGCTTGTCTTTTGGCATCATACCTAAAAAAATGTTTAAAACTAGGTCAAAGAAATTAACTTTTATATTTTCTCTTAAAAGGTTTATAGCTTTAGATTTTGTATTTGTGTCCATGATCCATTTAGAGCTATTATTGTGTATGGAAGATTCCTTTTGAGGCCTTATTTTTAGAAATGTCTAAGTTTTATAAGCCTGTACATGGCCCTGAGTAACCTCTCCTCCCTCCCGCTAATAGGGCATGACCTGTTCCGCACGAGGATGACATCAGTCCTATTGCTCAAGGAGAAGGATCAGTCCCTTATCAGGGTGCTTCTCCTCCCTGGT
>NW_028033236.1:0-552 GCF_054177405.1 Leptonychotes weddellii
GTGCCTATCTAGACTCAGCCAACAATTTATTACCAGTTGAAAAAGGAGGCAATGAGGTAAAAGACTGAATTGTTTTTATGTCTGTGTCTATATTTCTTAAAGAGTAAAAACCCTTATAAAAGAAATTCATCCTGGAACCATATGAACCACCATTCATTTGGAGTAAAGTGAGCTTGTTATAAAATATTGAAAACAGAACCAAATTCTATGAGGCTGTCACTATGTTTTACTATCAGGAGCTATTAAAATCTCTACTCAGTTACTTTCTGCCTCTTACCAACTAAAATAATGCTGTGAGCTTCCAAATATGAGTTCCTGGGAACACCACAGATATTGGCTAGAATCAACACATAGCATTAGAACACAGGCCTTCATATCGTTCTCATTTAGGGAGAGTCCCCTCTATTGAATGTGATATGGTGCAGTTTTATTAGCCTTTAAGTATACAGCATGGTACAATAGAAAGAGTATTAGAATGAGTCACACAATCTCCGTTGTAGTCCCAGGTCCATCACTAACATACTTTGTTAACTTGGACAAGTCATTTAACTT
>NW_028033237.1:0-552 GCF_054177405.1 Leptonychotes weddellii
AGCAGCAATATACCAATATACAAAGGCCAAACATTTAAAAAGCCTACAGGCTACTATTTATTTGATATTAATCTCAAATTCACTAAAAAAGAAGGAAACAAAATGTACGCTGTTAAAAATTAGTTGCAGCATCAATAAAACAAGTGAACCCAAACCAAGAACAATAAAAGTAACAATAACAAGAAGACCCAAATAGGATAATATTTTCAGAGAAAAAAAAAAAACATTTATGTGATTTTAAATCTGCCCTCTTTGAACAGCTTAGTAGCTCATTTTCTTTCACAGTGAAGTGTAAAGTATAAAATATATTAAGAAAAATGTGATGAAATATGTCTTAGAGAAAAAAAAATGCCTATCACCCCTACCCCCAATTGTATTGCTTTGGTGTAGTCCTAAGCCCTACTTTAGCTTCAATTTTAAAGAGCATAATATACTTGCTTCAAGTTCTCTGATGAGAAGAGGTACTATACTAGGAATAGAGAACAGGTAGACTGTGACAAGGTCAAAATAAACTGTTCCCAGGGTAATAGCAAAACTTCATCAAAGGCAACG
>NW_028033238.1:0-552 GCF_054177405.1 Leptonychotes weddellii
GGCAGGGAGCCTGCTTCTCCCTCTGACCCTCCCCCCTCTCATGTGCTCTCTGTCTCTCTCATTCTCTCTGTCTCAAATAAATAAATAAAATCTTTAAAAAAAAAATTAAATGGCAAGATGGTCTAAAATAGTTACATCAACATCTTTTCACAATACCTGTCATTGTTCCCCTTTCCATCATCCAGATACAATTGTTTATTTTGATTTCAGCTTTCAGAGTTTAGGCTTATACAAGGTATTTGTTACAGATGAACTCCGTAAATAAATTTAAAGAAAGGAATTGAGAATAAAAATTTTAGACCACATCTAATGAATACCATTTATTTAGTGACATATTTTACAAACAAAACAACCTTAATGATAAGTAAGAATAGGCCTTAATAATTTATGTGAAAAATAATCATTTTCTGATATCTAAGATATCTAGCAATTTCTAAAATACTCTAGATATGTGGCAGAAGGGGGAAAAACTACTATTCATTCAGCCTTATGCTTTTCTTTACTTTTTATTTAGTAAATAGTATAACCTTTTATTCTTCATGAATCAAAACC
>NW_028033239.1:0-552 GCF_054177405.1 Leptonychotes weddellii
GGGACTCGATCCGGGGACTCCAGGATCATGACCTGAGCCGAAGGCAGTTGCTTAACCAACTGAGCCACCCAGGCACCCCGCAATGTTGCCAGATTTAGTAAGTAAATACAAGATGCCCAGTGAAGTTTGAATTTCAGATAAACAACAAATGATTTTTTTTCAGTATAATTATGTCCCATGCAATGTTTGGGAAATGCTTACACAGAATATTATTTCTTGTTTATCTGAAATTCAAATTTCGCCGGGCATCCTGTATTTACCCTACCTATAAAGGAAGTTAAATCAAGTCCCAATAAATTTAAAGTGGCAGGTTTCTGATTCTACAGTTGACAGCCCGTCACCAGCTTTGCAGCCCTGTGGCCCATGGAGCCTGCCTCCCAGGATAATTATTCCCGAGCCCTACAGTGTTAGTAGTTCTTCACCAAGCCTCTGTTTACAAGGAGGGAACAACTTTATATCCCACCATGAAGTTAATTCCGATATCATCTTTTCCCTTGATTGTCAAGGTCACCATTTAGCCTTGAGCATCTAGGAACCCTTTGGGTTGTCTTG
>NW_028033240.1:0-552 GCF_054177405.1 Leptonychotes weddellii
GAAAAGAGAGAAGCCAGGGTCTGACTCCAGAAACCCAGAGGAAAGGAGTCTAAAATGAATAGAGGTTATTATGGACAACAATGACTCTTTGGAATCTGCATCGTGTTTCCCAGGGAGAGCTATTGTTTATGAATAATAGAAAGAAAGAATTTTTTTTTCACTTATAAATTCTGTAGAATACTACTAGATTCCAGGATTGATTTGTGGGAATCAGAATTAAAATATATATTACTTTTTTTTATTATTATGTTATGTTAATCACCATACACTACATCATTAGTTTTTGATGTAGTGTTCCATGATTCATTGTTTGTGTATAATACCCAGTGCTCCATTCAGTATGTGCCCTCTTTAATACCCATCACCAGGCTAACCCATTCCCCCACCCCCTCCCCTCTAGAACCCTCAGTTTGTTTCTCAGAGTCCATAGTCTCTCATGGTTCATCTGCCCCTCAGATTTCCCTCCTTTCATTTTTCCCTTCCTGCAATCTTCTTCTTTTTCTTTTTTTTTTTTTTAACATATAATGTATTATTTGTTTCAGAGGTACAGGT
>NW_028033241.1:0-552 GCF_054177405.1 Leptonychotes weddellii
AAAAAAAAAAAAAAAAAAAAAAAAAAAAAAAAAGATACAAACTAGTACGTAATATAGGATTACGTTTGAAAGGTATTCATGTTATAGGGCGATAAATCAAAGCGTCACAGCAATTTAAAAAAAAAAAATCACATCCACCAGCAAAGGGGAGGTCAGACTGTTTTCTCACAAAGCCTTCAACTGTTCGGACAAGGCCCACCTGCACTGCAGAGACTCATCTGCAGAATTCAAAGTGAAGGCATTGACACTGGGCATGGTGACCAAAGGTGATGCGTGTTTTGCACGAGGTGGAGATGCTTGGCACTGGGGCCCTACCACACAATGCAATAAAAGATTTGTAGATATGTGCTCTGCAGCTTAGAAGGGGTCCAGCCCTGTGTCCCTTACACATAAAGGATGTATTACTCAAGGTTCTCCCAAGAAACACATCAAAAGACTATGTGGAGAGAGAGAGACATAGATTTAATTTAAGGAATTAGTTCATGTAACTGTATATATTTTAGTCTCTATTCTGCAGGGTCAACCAGCAGGCTGAGACCCAGGGATGAGCTA
>NW_028033242.1:0-552 GCF_054177405.1 Leptonychotes weddellii
CACTGGGTGTTGTGCACGAACAATGAATCATGGAACACTTCATCTAGAACTAATGATGTAATGTATGGGGATTAACATAAGAATAAAAAAAAAAAAAAGAAAGAAAGAACTCAGGGAAAAAGTATCTTTGACTTCTGGCTCCTGACAAGATGGCAAACGAGTGCAGGGATCTGGCTCCTTTCCCAGAGTTTAACCTTGGAGATGCCATGAAAGCAAAAGGGAAGTGGACTAAACTCAGAACAGTAAAACCTTGAAGAATTCCCAGAGAGGCAAAGATGCTACTTTTCTGGTCCTGGCTTAGAAAGCCAGAGGCACCATTGCTGGACTGAGAGAAGAAGATTATTGTTGTTCCTTTTTTTTTTTTTTTCTCCCTCTTCTCCAAACTGCCTGAGGGTATTACTGCTGCCTGTTCCATCACTGACAAGATCAAAAAAGAGAATAATAAGTGAAAAAGGAGAGACAGGAATTGGGGGATAACAGAGCTGGCTGTGCTGGAGGACAACTAAGAAGAGATGGGGTAAAGGAATCAGCCTCTGCTATTTCACTCCTTTC
>NW_028033243.1:0-552 GCF_054177405.1 Leptonychotes weddellii
TGTTCCTATGAGTACAATGTGAGGACATGAGGAGATTTGCCCACCCTGCCCACCACGACCCCTCCCTATGCTGACCTGCATTCTCTTCTCTGATGTGCTTTCCTGTTCCAGCAGAGGCAGGCCTGGACCATCTCCATCCCTGTCTTTATTTCACGTTGGGCTGAGTACTAATGACTTATTTCCCTCTTTAAATTAGAATCCAGATATAAGTTTTGTTTCCTAATTCTTGGCATGTGGGGCTGATGAGGTAATAAAAGAGGAGATTTGTAAAGTTGAGACAGCAAATAAATGAAGCCTGAGAACCTTCCAGAATCCCTGTGTTTACTGTGCTGAGTGTGTTGCAGGTCGGGGCAGAGAAGGCTGTGAGGAGCCGAGTGGGGACAGGGCCTGTGCCCAGTGGTGCTCAGTGCATCATGGGTGTGACGTGCTCACCCCTCAGCTGGGTCATCTCTCTGCTCCGTGTCCTTGCCCCTTCTGTGGAACCTCGTCTCCCCAGGACCTGTGATCACAGGGACTTGAACGTCCCCTGTCACCAGGACCTTGTGCAGCAAG
>NW_028033244.1:0-10194 GCF_054177405.1 Leptonychotes weddellii
TTTTTTTTTTTTTTTAAGATTTATTTATTTCAGGGCGCCTGGGTGGCTCAGATGGTTGAGCGTCTGCCTTCGGCTCGGGTCATGATCCCGGAGTCCTGGGATCGAGTCCCGCATCGGGCTCCCTGCTCTGCGGGAAGTCTGCTTCTCCCTCTGCCTCTCTCTCTCTCTCTCATGAATAAATAAATAAAATCTTTAAAAAAAAAAGATTTATTTATTTCAGAGAGAATGAGAGAGTACAAGTGGGAAGGACAGAGGGAGAGGGAGAGAGAATCTCAAGCCAACTCCGCCCTGAGCATGGAGCCCCACTCCAGGCTCCAACCAATGACCCTCAGATCACCACCTGTCAGCTCAGGTCTTGATTTCAGGGTTGTGAGTTCAAGTCCTGCATTGGGCTCCATGCTAGGCATGGAGCCTACTTAAAACAAAACAAAACAAAACACCTATTACCTCTGGGGGGGGGGGGGAAAGGGGCAGAGAGACAGAGAAGGAGATCAGACTTCTCTCTCTTTTTTTTAAGAGTTTATTTATTTGAGAGAGAGCGAGCACACGAGCAGGGGGAGGGGCAGAGGGAGAAGCAGATTCCTGGCTGAGCAGGGAACCCGATGTGGGGCTCCATCTCACAACCCCAAGATCACCCCCCTGAGCCAAAATCAAGAGTTGGATGCTTAACCAATGAGCCACCCAGGCACCCCAAGACATAATTTTTAAAAATGTTTTCAGAAGCAAGCCCTAAAAGTCAAAGGCAAAACGAAACAAATGAACTTGGTTGTGTAATGACCTTGTTCTGTCTATTTTTATAAATCACTGCTGCTCTTCGAATAGCTTGCAGAAATATGAGTAGTCTCCTTTGGTACTGAGGTAACCCATGTTCTGAAGTTTTCTCTCGGGATTTTCCATACTATCTCACATATCTAACTTTGGCATTCCTTCCAGGTGACAAATACCATAACCTTGGCCAATTTCCTTGCCTGTGTTCTCCTCACCTGAGGCATCACCTGTCCTTTGAGACAAAACTAGTCCCATCATAGCACCAACTCCTTTCAGAAATGAGATACTGTGTTATTCTCCTAATAATGCCCCTTCATTTCCAAAGCTGTGGTCCATCCAGGGCATGTCTGTCCCAGGACCAAGGGATAAGGTAATCATACACCCTTGAGGGTAATCCTCCTCCTTGAAATTCAAGAGGTTCTTGGATCCCAGGATTTGGAGTTGTAGGTAGTTAAATTTGACTCTTACAAGCTGAGGGACCTTGAACAAAGTAATTAACTTCTCTTAGCTTCAGTAGCCTCATTTATGAAACAGGGGGGAGGATAACACCAATCTTATGGGGTCATTGTGAGATTTAAATAAGGTGATGTATGTAAAATGTCAGGCATATACTCCGTGCTCCTTCTCTTCCCTCCCTCTGCTTCCCTCCTCTTTTCTTCTTTCCCACCTTCTTTTCATTCAGTCTTTCTTTCCATCTCCGTCCTTCATTAAACAAAATGAATTAGATTAGGAAACTTTTTTTTTTTAAGATTTTTTAAAATGTATTTATTTGACAGAGAGATAGCACAAGTAGGTAGAGCGGCAGGCAGAGGGAAAGGGAGAAGCAGGCTCTCCGCTGAGCAGGGAGCCCGATGTGGGGCTCAGTCCCAGGACCCTGGGATCATGACCTGAGCTGAAGGCAGCCGCTTAACCGACTGAGCCACCCAGGAGCCCCGAAACTTTTTTTTTTAAGATTTTATTTATTTATTTGACAGAGACACAACGAGAGAAGGAACTCAAGCAGGAGGAGTGGGAGAGGAAGAAGCAGGCTTCCCGCTGAGTAAGGAGCCCGATTCGGGGCTTGATCCCAGGACCCTGGGATCATGAGCTGAGCCGAAGGCAGACGCTTAACGACTGAGCCACCCAGGCGCCCCTAGATTAGGAAACTTAAGGATCTTTTCAAGCCCTGAGATCCTTAGAAACATTGATGGAGTACAATGCCATTTAGATGGGGGCTTGGCTGCTAAGGATTAGAAATTCAAAGATGGGCATAATAGGAATGTGGGTTTAGAGGTCAATAGCGATTTTAACTGAAGAGGAGTTTAGGATCTAAGAAAACACAGGGGAAAGGGCTCCTTGGTGGAACTATTTTAAGGTCTCAGTAATATTAGAAATTCTGATGATTTGTGCAAGGGAGGAGAGGAAATAGGGAAGCAAGTGAAGGAGGTAGGGAAAAAGAAAAATTGAAAAGTAAGGAGGTGGGGTGCCTGGGTGGCTCAGTTGTTAAGCGTCTGTCTTCGGCTCAGGTCATGGTTCCAGGGTCCTGGGATCGAGCCCCACATCGGTCTCCCTGCTCAGCGGGAAGCCTGTTTCTCCCTCTCCCACTCCCCCTGCTTGTGTTCCCTCTCTCTCTCTGTCAAATAAATAAATAAAATCTTTAAAATAAAATAAAATAAAATACAAAGAAAAGTAAGGAAGAGGTTAAAATAAAGTCAGATCACAGCAGGTGTTGGTGAAGATGTGGAGAAACGGGAATTCTCATGCACTGCTGGTGGAAGTATAAAATGATGCAGTAATTTCAGAAAACAATCTGGCAATTTCTCAATTAAACATCCAGTTACCATATGACCCAGTTCCACTCCTAGGTATATAATTAAGGGAACTGAAAGCTTATGTCTGCAAAAACTTGTACATGAGTGTTTATGGCAACATTGTTCATGATAGCCAGAAGGTAGAAACAACTCAAACCTCCTTCACCAGATGAATGGATAAATAAAATGAAGTATATTCATACAATGGAATTTCATTTTCCCAAAAACCTACAGATGGCAAACAGGTAGGTACATGAAAAGATGCTCAACAGCTTTAATCATCAGGGGAATGCAAATCAAAACCACAATGAGATATCTCGCACCTGTCAGAATGGCTATAAGATGCTGGCGAAAGACCAGAAATAACAAACATTGGCAAGGAGGTGTAGAAAAGAGAACCCTTGTGCCCCATTGGTGGGAATGTCAATGCACCCACTATGAAAAACACTGTGCACTATGGAGGTTTCTCACAATATTAAAACTAGAACTACCATATGATCTAGCAACTCCACATTTGGGTTTTTGTCAGAAGAAAACAAAAACACTAAATTTGAAAAGTTATACGCTCATATTCATTGCAGTATTAGTTACAGTAGCCAGGATGTAGAAACCACCTAAGCATCCACAGATGGACAAATGGATAAAGAAATTGTGGTATATGCAATGGAATGTTATTCAGCCATAAAAAGAATGAATTCTTGCCATTTGCTACAGCACAGATGGATCTTGAGGGCATTATGCTAAGTGAAATCAAATACCGTATGATCTCTCTTCTATGTGGAATTTCAAACAACAGCAACAACAAAAAGCCAGGCTCATGGATACAGAGAACAGATTGGTGGTGGTTGCCAGAGGCAGGGATGGAGAGTGGGAGAAATGAGAGGAAAGGGGTCAAAAGATGAAGAAGAAGAAGGAGGAGGAGGAGGAGAAGGAGAAGAAGAAGAAGGAGGAGGCGGAGGAGAAGGAGGGGGAGGAGGAGGAGAAGGAGAGGGAGGAGGAGGAGGAGGAGAAGAAGAAGAAAGAAAGAAGAAAGAAGAAGAAAAGAAAGTTGCCTTCCTGATTAAAGAACAAAACCCCAAACAAACAAACAAAAAAACCCTTTAAAGTGGGAAGCACTGGTCAACTCAAGTGTGGTCCATCCATATAATGAAATGCTATGTAATGGCATTCAGGAGGGAGGACAAAAACAGAAAGAGGAAGGATTTTTTTTAAAGATCTTATTTATTTAGGGGTGCCTGGGTGGCTCAGTCAGTTAAGTGTCTACCTTCGGCTCTGGTCATGATCCCAGGGTCCTGGGATCAAGCCCCATATGGACTCCCTACTCAGCGGGAAGCCTGCTTCTCCCTCTCCCACTCCCCCTGCTTGTGCTCGCTCTCTCTCTGTCAAATAGATGAATAAAGCTTAAAAAAAAAAGATTTTATTTATTTATTTATTTATCTATCTATTTTGAGAGAAAGAGTCGGGGGGGGGGCAGAGAGGGAGGGAGAGGAAAAGGGAAAGAATCTCAAGCAGACTCCGTGCTGAGCTCAGAGCCTATCTCATGACCCTGAGATCATGACCTGAGCCAAAACCAAGAGTTGGATGCTCAACCGACTGAGCCACCCAGGTGCCCTGAGGAAGGCTTTTTATACTGATGCTAAATGTTTTCCAAGATATAAACAAAAATTAATTTATTGATTAAACAATAAAATATGATCTATTGGGGTGATACATCTCTAAGACATTAATGTAATACCCATGCATGTAGACATGTGGGGAAGTGTTAAAATGAGAACATTTAGGGGGCGCCTGGGTGGCTCAGTTGGTTAAGCATCTGCCTCCGGCTCAGGGTCCTGGGATCGAGTCCAGAGAAGCTTGCTTATTCCTCTGCCGCTCCCCCTGCTCGTGCTCTCTCTCTCTCAAATAAATAAATAAATAGTCTTTTAAAAAAAATGAGCATGTATGTAGAAAATTCTAAGGAAATCTACAAGAAAGCTATTAGAATTAATGAGTTCCAGGTACAAGATTCAGGATCAAACACAGAGAAACAATGGGATTTCTATGCACTGGCAACAGATAATTACAAATAAACAGTTTTTAAAATGCCCTTTGTGGTAATATTAAAATAAAAAAATATTTAGGGGTAATTCTAACAAATTGAGTGCGAAGACTGAATACTGAAAACTACAAAATATTTCCAAGAAAAATTATAGAGACCTAAAAAAATGGTTAGACATACCGTGTTTATGCATAAAACACTCAATATTGGGGTGCCTGGGTGGGTCAGTCAGTTAAGTGTCTGCCTTCCGCTCAGATCATGATCCCAGGGTCCTGGGATCGAGCCCTGCATTGGGCTCCCTGCTCCGTGGGAAGTCTGCTTCTCCCTCTCCCACTCTCCCTGCTTGTGTTCCGCCTCTCGCTGTGTCTCTCTCTGTCAAATAAATAAACAAAATCTTTAGAACAAAACAAAACAAAATTCAAATTCCCTTTTGAAAAAAAATCTTAAAAAATAAAAATAAATTAAAAAAAAAAAAAGCCCGCCAGGTAACAACAAATATTGACAAGGATGTAAGGCTACATTTCTCATACATTGCTGATGACAACACAAAATGATACAGCTATTCTGGAAAACAGTTTGGCAATTTCTTGTAAAGTTAAATGCATGTCTACCATAAAACCAAGCAATCTCTCCTAGGTCTCAAGAGAAATGTAGACATATATCCTGTGTTGGTCTGTTCCAGTTGCCATAACAAAATGCCATAATTTGAGCGGCTTCAATTTTTATTTTCTGCCAGCTCTGGAGGCCGGAAGTCCAAGATCAAGGTGTCATCGGGATTGGTGTCTGGTGAGAGCTCTCTTCTGGGCTTGCACATGGTGCTTTTTTTTTTTAAGATTTTATTTATTTGAGAGAGAGAGCATGGGGGGCAGGGCAGAGGGGGAGGCAGAAGCAGACTCCCTGCTGAGCAGATGGCGGGCCTCCATCACAGGACCCTTGGAGATCATGACCTGAGTCACCCAGGTGCCCACATGGCCACTTTCTTACTCTGTCCTCACGTGGCCTCTTTTCTGTGTGTTGCCGTCTTAATGGGTGTCATGTGTTAATTTTTTTTTCACTTTTCTGTTTAATTTGAAAAAAATGTAATGAACCTATATAATTTTTATCCCCCCAAATCTCATATTAAGAATAAAACAAATCCAGGGTCGCCTGGGTGGCTCAGTCGGTTAAGCGTCTGCCTTCAGCTCAGGTCATGATCTCAGGGTCCTGGCATCAAGTCCCGCATCGGGCTCCCTGCTCAGCAGAGAGTCAGCTTCTCCCTCTGCCTGCCGCTCCCCCTGCTTGTGCTCGCTCTCTCTCTCTGATAAATAAAATCTTAAATAAAAATAAATCCAATTTCATATAACATCACTTAAAAAAATGACAGTGGATTTTTCTCAGCCTGTTTTTTTCAGCTTTATTGAGGTATAATTGATAACATTGCGTTTTTATTATTCATATTGATTGATTCATTTTTTTTTTTTGGTTTCAATTAGTATTTACAGAAGGTCGGGCCTGGTTTTAGGAATATAGCAGTGAACACAGCAAAGCTCCTCCGCTCACGGAGTCTTCCTTCTAGTGAGCAGGAGACGAGGATCTTAAAGATTGCTGCACAACAAATCAAGTAAATAATACTAATACTATAATAATAGCCATAAAACAAAGGAAAATTAAAATCTGTGGCCAATTCTTTTAAATTTCAATCTCTCTTTTCTGTCAGTATTTGCAACCTCTGCCTCATGGGATATTCCCTAGAGCAGAACGAGGTGCAGAGTCGAAGAGCTGAGTCCTAGGCGTGGTTCTACAGACCTGAGCGAATTCCTAACCTTGCTGAGCCTTACTCTCCTCCTGGTAAAGGGTGATGGCCCAGTCTCAGAGCAGGCGGTGAGGCTCTTCCCGATGTGGGCGCCCTCCATCGTTTTGTAAATGTCAGTCTCGGTCCACAAATAATCTCTTCGGGCAACTCTTTTTATTTGAAATTGAAGTTCTCTTTCTTTTTATCTCCCCCAACCCCCGACCTTTGCCTCAAGATTCCACAGACTGCTAACGAACATGTTAGCACATTACCATCATGTAGCAAATAACTTTTAAAAAATTAATTACTCAAATTAGTCCCAGTAAATAAAACCGCGGTGCCTTGGGGCCCCTTGAGGAGTTGCGTGTCCTGGGAAGGGTTTCCAGAACAACCTGGTCCTAGGCTCTTGGTGCTTAAAACAAAAACAAAACAAACCCTGTACAGAAAGGAAAGACAAGACAAGCAGTCTTTGCAGTTTTGCCCTGGGCTTGTAATTAATTCACTGTCTGGAGAACAGCACAGAATATGTGGGTGAGCAGGCGAGGCATATTGATTTCTCAGCAAGCACTAACTGATGAGCAAAAAAAAAAAAAAAAAAAAAAAAGCCACACGGGAAAAGATGAACTCTGCTAGAACCTAATGCGTCCTACAGCTGTCACGAGTTCCCTCCGGGAAAGGCGCACCGTGCGGCCCGGAGCCCGGCTGCGGGTAAGAAATGATGGCTGCTCAGGTGGAGGATTCGGCTGTGACGATCCTGTGCCCAGACTGAGGTCAAAGCGGGGGAAGGGAGAGTGAGTGGTACAGGTTAAACCGGGAGGAAAGTCTTAAAGCAACGGATGGAGGGAACCTCAAGTAGGAGAAAACCGGGGGATGCCCGAGCCTCAGACTCCTTCCGGGGCATAAGGCTGCGCCTCGTTGTGCTGTAGTTCCTGAGACGCACAGAAGGAGGTGCTGTTCCTGTGTATTCTTCCTTCTCCCCCCCAGCCCCCCGTGAAGCTCCAGGTGATAGGACTTACCATTTGGATTTCAGTTTACAGGTTTTTTTAAAAAAAAAAATACGTACATTTTACTTTACTTTTTAAAAGATTTTTAAAATTTATTTGAGAGAGAGCGCGCACGGGGGTGGAGGGGCAGAGGGAGAAGCAGACTCCTCGCTGAGCAGGGAACCGACCTGGGGCTCCATCCCGGGACCCCGAGATCATGACCTGGGCTGAAGGCTGATGCTTAACCGAATGCGCTGTCCAGGCACCCCTATTTTATTTTATTTTTTATTTTTTGGGGTTTTTTTTGTTTTTTTAAAAGATTTTATTTATTTATTTGAGAGAGAGAGAATGAGAGAGCACATGAGAGTGGGGAGGGTCAGAGGGAGAAGCAGACTCCCTGCCGAGCAGGGAGCCCGATGCGGGGCTCGATCCCGGGACTCCAGGATCATGACCTGAGCCGAAGGCAGTCGCTTAACCAACTGAGCCACCCAGGCGCCCCTTATTTTATTTTTTAAAGTAATCTTCACCATCAATGTGGGGCTGGAAGTCATGACCGCGAGCTCAAGAGTCTCACGCTCTACCAGCTGAACCAGCCAGGCACCCCTCACTTTACGGTTTTGAGAGCACTTTTCCATTTTATCCTTACAACAACTAGGGAAGGGTTGGAGGGCAGGTCCTATCATCCCCATTTTACAGACAGAAAACTGAGAGGCAGCAGTTTAAGTGATATACTCCATATCAGCCAAGTAGGCAGCAGAGCAATTTTTTTGGACTCCTGACTCAGTGCTCTCTCCACACTGCTGTCTAGAGTTAAGCAGGGTTATCAGGTACAACTGAGGAATGGAAAAAGACCCCAGAACTCCCTGACCACTCCTGTGGGTCCTTTCCACACAGCGTATGGCCTTGGGAATACTGCTGTTCTTAGGATGTTTGGAGGACAAGTTGGGGCCACTTGTGTTGCAAACATATAATTAAATTTGGCTTTGTTGGGTCACTCTGTGGTCAGGGCCATGAGTTGAGCTTGGCCAACGGGAAGGAAAGGTATAAGCAGAAGTGGTTTGGGCACCTGCCACTTTTCCGGCTCAGTACCTCTCTTCTCATGGACAGGAAGACACCCAAAGTCACCCTCAGCAGCTACAAGTTGGAAAACCTCTATGATGATTGCTCTTAACAAAGGCTGAGGGTGGCTCAGTCAGTTAAGCGTCTGCCTTCGGCTCAGGTCATGATCTCAGGGTCCTGGGATCGAGTCCCGCGTCAGGGTCCCTGCTCAACACGGACTCTGCTTGTCCCCATCTTTCTGCCTCTCTCCCCCACTCATGCACTCTCTCTCAAATAAATAAATAAATAAAATCTTAAACAAAACAAAAACAAACAAAGGCTGAGAAAGCCTGGTGTACTGTCAGAGATCTAGGGTCCCCGGGCAGCTCCTGCTGCTAGTTCAAGATGCTTAGTAGGGAGACATCAGAGTCTTTGAATAAGTGTAAAAAAATTTGCCAGAAAATGTTTTCCTCCATCAGTGTATTCGCGGTTGTTGCAATAACGCTCTGTAACAATACCATTCGAATCTCAGTGACACACAGCAAACATTGATTTTCTTGCTCACAAGCCTGTGGGTTGACTGCCCCCCAACCCCCTAAACTGAGGCTGCAGGTCTAACCCAGGGCTGCTCTGTGGTCTTCGTCATTCTGGGCCCAGTGACCACCGAGGTTGTGACTGGTGAATGGCATACACACGAAAGAGCAAAGCAAATCTCACGAGCACATTTAAAGCCTCTGCTTGGGTCCCAGTGTCACTCACGCTGCATTGGCCAGAGCAGGCATGGATGCCGAACAGGGGAACGCACTCCGTGCTAGGGGGAGGTGCTGTGAAGTCATTTAGCAAAGGACATGGATGTACAATTCTAAACTTTTTTTTTTTTAATTTTTTGAGAGAGAGACAGACAGAGAGAGTGCTGGGGATGAGGGGCAGAGGGAGAGAGAGAATCTTAACCAGGCTCCACACTCAGTGCGGAGCCCAACGTAGGGCTCAATCTCACGACTCCTGAGCCAAAATCAAGAGTCCGAGGCTTAACCGACTGAGCCACCCAGGCGCCCCTGGGTATACAGTTCTAAAGCAGAGTGCAGCATTGGGAGCAATGGCTCAGTGTACCCCAATTAGTTAGTAATCTGACAATAAATAATAACATCAGTTGAGTCTTACTATGTGCTAGGCACTTCTGTTAAATATCTTGCATGTGTTAATACATTTAACCATCACAACTACCCTATGAGGTAGATACTATTATGGTACCTATCTTACAGATGAAACACAGCCAAAGCACAGTGGGGTTAGGGAGGAATTAAGATCACACAGTAAGTGGCAGAGGAGGGCAGGGATAATTACACTATAAAGGAACACTATTCGTGTCCTCCCTCCCTTTTGTGTCTCTCCTATTCTTCCCGACCCTCCCCAACCCTGTCTCTGGCTCTGTGTACTTTGTCTTTGGAAATGATGCCATCTGGTCTTCCAAGTCAAACCCTTGGCATCATCCTTAGGTCTT
Organism: Leptonychotes weddellii; assembly: GCF_054177405.1. NCBI lineage: Eukaryota > Metazoa > Chordata > Mammalia > Carnivora > Phocidae > Leptonychotes > Leptonychotes weddellii. The sequence continues at coordinate 9,890 of NW_028033244.1, forward strand.
CTTACTTGCCCCCCGCCCAGTGTATTGGTCCTTAGGTTCTACTGTTCGGACACCCTTAGCTCTTCCTGTGTCTGCTTCCTCCTCCTGGCCCCATGCCAGACCCTCCACGCAGAGACCCGCACTTCTTGCCCGATGCGTCCCCTCCTTTAGTCCTGCACCCTTAGGCATTGCTCCCAGAGGGGCTTTCCTATAACGCAGATCTGGCCTCATCATTCTCCTGCTTTGACAGTTTCCGCATTCCCCAGAGCTTTGAGGATAAAGTTAGATTTTAGTATCCCAGGTCCTTCCTTTCTGACTCTCAACCA
>NW_028033245.1:0-552 GCF_054177405.1 Leptonychotes weddellii
CTTTGCAGCACAAACGTTTTTGATTTTGATGGTACTGCATAGACTCTCTGAGGGGACGCTTGATGGCTGGAGCCATCCATTTTGGCTGGAGCCCCATTTTGACTGGAGCTCCATTTTGGAGCATGATGATAACAAATATGGGGCTAGGTAGTTGCCTTGGGGTTTGCAGAAGACATCTTGAACTTGTCATAGTCTACCTACAAGTGCTATGGTCCAATTCACACATAGTACCAAAACCATGTGGCCACACGTTTTACTTTGACATGTTATGAGGCCCATAACACATTGTTATATTTTGTCTAAACAGTTACCTTCCAAAAAAGATTAAACTAATGAGAAAAAAATCTTACAGATCTGCCTGTGTAGTCACCATTTCTGCTCTTTCCTTTGTATAGATCTGAGTTTGCATCTGGTATCATTTTTCTTCTGCCCTAAGGATGTCCGTGAACATTTCTTTTTTTTTTTTAAGATTTTATTTATTTATTTGAGAGAGAGAGAATGAGAGAGAGAACATGAGAGGGGGAGGGTCAGAGGGAGAAGCAGACTCCCTGC
>NW_028033246.1:0-552 GCF_054177405.1 Leptonychotes weddellii
TAATGATGTAATGTATGGGGATTAACATAAGAATAAAAAAAAAAGTAACAAAAAAAAATATGAATAAATAAAGGAATCTGATGAATAAAAAAAAAAGAATTCTTCCCAGAACTATGAGGAAACCTGCAAAAAATAAAGAGACCAACCAGTACATTACCACTACACACCCACAAGAATGGCTAAAATTAAAAAGACAGACTATAGCATATGAATATGATAAATGGATCTCATTGCTAATAGAAGTATAAAATGGTAAAACTGCTTTGGAAAATGAGTGGCCATTTTTACTAAGCTAAATATGTGCTTATCCTATGACCCTGCAATTATTCCTAGTATATATCTTAAAGACAAACGTCCATCAGAAGAGATGTAAAAGAGTATTTATATTTGTAGACACTATTCATAATAGCTCCAAACCAAAGCCACCAAAATGTCCATCAACAGGAAAATGGAAGAATATAGCAATAAAAAAGAATAAACTAGTGGTATATATGACATGGATGAATCTCACAGACATTGAAACATTGGATAAAAAAAGTACAAGCTGTAGGA
>NW_028033247.1:0-552 GCF_054177405.1 Leptonychotes weddellii
CTGTTGGGTTTGTAGGTGTTCAGAATGGTTTGATCCCTATCCAGCTGAATTCCTGAGAGGAGACGAAATCCAGGTCTCCTACTCCTCCGCCATCTTGCTCCGCCCCCCTAGATTTCTTTTTTAATCATGAATTCAGTAAGAGTATTTTTGAAGCATTATGTCATGGATTTATTAAAGTTGATAAAACTTTTTTGACAAATGCCATTTTAGAAATAAATGAAACTTACAGATATACTTTTTATAGTTAAGGGTGCTGACCAAGTATTTGGTATCTAAATATTTGTCAGTTTCATTACATAATAAATGCTTGGTTTTGGTAATGTATGAATCGCATCTACTTCTCCTGAACACAGTTATTATTTTTTTCTTCTGGAATTGTATGAGTACTTGGAAAAGAGAATATTACTTAAGAATATTACTTGGAAAAGAGAATATTACCCTTTGTGATGGGTATTAAGGAGGACACGTGTTGTAATGAGCACTGGGTGTTATACGCAAACAATGAATCATGGAACACTACATCAAAAACTAATGATGTACTGTATGGTGACT
>NW_028033248.1:0-552 GCF_054177405.1 Leptonychotes weddellii
AATATTACATTTTGTGCACTTTACCACAATTTAAAATGATATTAAAAAAGATAATCATGGGAGAAAGTTAAATAAGTAATGAATCCTCCTGTTGCTTTAGTAAATTACCAAATGGGGGAATGCGTAGGTGGCTCAGTCTGTTAGGCGGCTGACTTCAGCTCAGGTCATGATCTCAGGGTCCTGGGATCGAGTTCCGCGTTGGGCTCCCTGCTCAGTGGAGAGTCTGCTTCTCCCTCTCCCACTCCCCCAGCTCGTGCTCTCTCTCAAATAAATAAATAAAATCTTAAAAAAATATTAATAAATTGCCAAATGGGTTAATATATAATCAGGATCTTTCTGATACATCTTATTAGAATTTGTCTAGCTTTATTTTGTCCTCTAAGACTTAACAATTTCAGTTAATATTTATGGATGCTAAATAATGATATTATATGTGTAAGACTGATGAATCACAGACCTGTACCTCTGAAACAAATAATACATTGTATGTTAAAAGAAGAAGAAGAAGAAGAAGAAGAAGGTAGCAGGAAGGGAAAAATGAAGGGGCGGAAA
>NW_028033249.1:0-552 GCF_054177405.1 Leptonychotes weddellii
TTTTTTTAAAGATTTTGTTCACCTATTTGAGACAGCAAGGGAGAGAGAGCCCAAGCAAGGGGAGTGGGAGAGGGAGAAGCAGACTCCCCACTGAGCGTGGAGCCCGATGCGAGACTAGATCCCAGGACCCCGAGATCATGACCTGAGCCGAAGGCGGACTCCCGATCCGACTGAGCCACCCAGGCGCCCCAATAACTCTGTATTTAACCTTTTGATAAACTATCAGACCATTTTTCCAAAATGGCTGCACCATTTACCATTCCCACCAGCAGGGTAGAAGGGTTCCAATTTCTCCGCCTCCTTGTTAACACTTGCTATTTTCTGATTTTTTTATTATAGCTATCTTAGTGGATGTGAAGTGGTATCTTATTGTGGTTTTAATTTGTATTTCCCTGATGACTAATGATGTTGAGCATCTTTCACGTACAATTGGCCGTTTGCACATTTTCTTGGGAGAAATGTCTATTCATGGGGCGCCTGAGTGGCTCAGTCGTTAAGCACCTGCCTTCGGCTCAGGTCATGATCCCAGGGTCCTGGGATCGAGCCCCGCAT
>NW_028033250.1:0-552 GCF_054177405.1 Leptonychotes weddellii
AACAGTGGATATTGGGAGAAAGGACTGAGTGAGGGGCAAACATTGTGTAAGGCAAACATAGGAAGCCACCAAAATTGCCATAGATGAGCTGGAAAAGAATGGAAATGGAGCTCAAGCCACCACTGCCCTTGCCTGGATCACTGAGTAGCCTCCTAAGTGGACCCTCTATTTCTGTCCTGACAGACCTTGCACTGAGTCTCAACATGATAGCTAAAGGGACCCTTTGAAAACGTAAGTGGGGACTGTCTCTCCTCTTCCTCCAATGGCTTCCCTCACTCCAAGTAAAGGACATGAGCTCATGCTCTCATCACGCCCTACCCTCACTTTCTGACCTCTTCTAGCACACCCTCTTCTTGCCCATTCAGCCACCCTCAGGGCATCCTTCATGATCCCCTTCAATGTACATGTGGTGGAGAACTGAATACTGTACATGGGGGAAAGTCAGGTAGAAGCTGCTCTCCCTCCCTGCCCCTTTTGGCAAACATGTCCCTAGGATGGGCTAAGAAGATGCTGCTTTCTTGGCCTTCTCTGATGCTTGGTTAGAGAAGCCCA
>NW_028033251.1:0-552 GCF_054177405.1 Leptonychotes weddellii
CTCCCACACTGAAAGTCTTTTACAACAGAACTGCCAGACTGATCTTTCTAGAACATGACTTTTACCACTTCCCTCCTCAGAAACTCCCTATCACCTACAGCAGTGGTTTCTAAGCCTTTCTCCTTTTAAAGTCAATGAATCTTTGTTTAACTGGAATTTTTCTCAGGAGCCCAGTATGCAGAGTAGACCAATTTGGAGATTTCCCTGGTTCACCTAGTTTACTAGGGGTGGGGTGCTAGAGTCCAGCTAAAGGGCCTCCCCATGACCCCCATCTTACACACCACCCCAAACCCCCAAAGTACCTCCACAGAATCCCAGGAACTCCTAGAAGCACAGATTGAGAACCAGGAGTCAATAGGATAAAGCTTAACTTTTTAGAGTTGTGTTTCTGATCTCCGAGATCTTACTACTTGTCCTAAAGAATTTATGGGATCAACGAAAGGGCAGAGGACTTGGAAGCTTTTCGGTTCAAGCCCCAATCCAGCCACTGACTAGCTGTGCGGATCTTGTTGAGCTTCTATTGCCCCATAGACCAAGTTAATGTAGTAATAA
>NW_028033252.1:0-552 GCF_054177405.1 Leptonychotes weddellii
TTTAATGGGTACAGAGTTTATGTTGAGAATGATGAAAAAGTCCTGGGGATGGATAGTGGCTGCCTAACAATGTGAATGTGCTTGATGCTACTGATATGTACACTTAAAAATAGTTAAAAAGGAAAATTTTATGTATGTATATTTTACCACAGTTAAAAAAAAAAAAAGCTGAGATATTGTCCGATTTCACATAGGAAATGCATTTGTCCTTTTGTGTAATACAGATTTCCCAGAACTTGTATTATTTCCTCATTGTTATAGAAAAGCTCTTACTCAAAGTTTATGGCACTTAATAAATATCACCAAATTATTTTGTGAAAACAGTTGTGCAAGCTCATGTTTCTTCCAGGTACATATAGAAGTATTGATACCCTGACCCCTGACGCTGACTACAGGAAAGAAAATCAATTTAATAATTCATAGTATTAGTAAAAGACTGAGCACTGAGCTTAGGATCCACATTAAATTATAAGTAGAAAATGAGGCCTTGTTTTAACATGCACTTCTTTGTTTATTAGTGAGGTTTATATTCTTTTGGTACCTTTTTTTTTT
>NW_028033253.1:0-552 GCF_054177405.1 Leptonychotes weddellii
GGAAAACCTAGGGAAGTAATAGTTCTGTGTGGATGGAACACAGGAATGAGGGTGGGGAGGTGGGGATGAGGGAAGGGTAGCTGATGAAGTAGAAAGGAAGCCAAAAAAAAACAGTAATCAAAGCTCTACAAAGTGGAGTATTACAACTTTGGGGAAACATGGAGGTGTCTGGGGGGTATTGAAATCTATAGTGTAAACATGGTGCATTTTGCTGAAATATTAATTTTACTTTCTGATGGAAGGAGGGTAATTTATGGGGATATAATTTTTTTTTGTCTTTACACTAAAACTTAATCTGTTTCTCTAGTAATAACTAGAGTTGTTTTATTGACACTTGATTGAATAGTTTTTGTTTTTTTTTCCACCTCTACTGAAACTATTCTCTGGGAGGTCCTCGGTGACCTTTTGCATGGTAAATAATTTTTGGCAAGTGACCATTGCTTCCAAAAGTTTGTTCAGCCCCAGTCCGGTATCATTCTTTTGTAACATCTTATACTTCTTTTATGTTTTTTATTCTTACTTTCAAAAAACATAAAATACATACAAAAAAGC
>NW_028033254.1:0-552 GCF_054177405.1 Leptonychotes weddellii
AATCAATCACAATACCCCACACCTGATTCTTGAAAACTTCTGTTTCAGTAGACAATTAAATGCCATACCATAGGCCCAGGATCCCCTTAATGCCTACCACAAATAGAATAGTATTTTGCTCTCAAGTGAGGGGAAAAAAACTGAAAGGAACAATTTAGAACTGTTAGCTATTATTCTCAACTAAGCAACACGCAGATCTATGTCAGCTCTTCTCAGAAAGTTAAATTGCACGTTATTATATTTTTACCACAAAACATGCTTATTTACTTTATAGAGACTGCACGGTATTATGAGAACATTTGACAGAGTTTCTCCAGTTCTGTTTACTGTTGCTGTTTAAGAGCCTCTGATAAAATAACAGAGCAATGTTTGGCTATCACCATGTTAGCAGTTTCTGTATTAAGAAATTAAGAGGTCGATCGGGGAGGCGGAGCAAGATGGCGGAGGAGTAGGAGACCTGGATTTCGTCTCCTCTCAGGAATTCAGCTGGATCGGGATCAAACCATTCTGAACACCTAAAAACTCAACAGGAGATTGAAGAAAAGAAGAGCA
>NW_028033255.1:0-10193 GCF_054177405.1 Leptonychotes weddellii
CTTAACCAACTGAGCCACCCAGGCGCCCCTATTTCTAATCTATTTTTGAATGTGAGTATATTGAGGGGAAGAATTTAGATGACTGCTCTAGGTCCCATAGCATATACGTGTGGCTGAAATTCAGTCAGTGTGATGACTGGCTTTATTTCATATGCATAGCAACTATGTTTCAATGTTCTATTCAGTATATTTAGACGGAGATTTCATTTTATTCATAACTTTCTATACAGTGAAATATTTGGTTTGAATTTTTCTTTCAAATTATTTGTTATTGTTTTTCTAAAATGTACTCTAAAAATTACTATAAAAGTATGCATTGATATTTAAAATCAGTAAAATATTATAGAAATCTTTGGATTTGGTTTTCTATCATTTTAAATGTACTAATACAGTTATAGTAAGTAAATTTACTAGTAGACAATGGAAATATTGATAATGTGAATAATGTTTCATGAGATAAAATTATTACAAATAATTCTGTTTATCTTGATATTTTCTTTCCAGTGCATCTGAAGTGTCTGTGTAAACTTTTATTTTCAACTGTTACTATCTTCTGAACTACAACTAGTTGGTTTTCTTTGCAACCATTATATAATGGCTTTACTTTAATTATACAATTAAAAAATAATAGGCAGAAGTAAAACCTTTTGGTACCATTTCTGTGTTCTCATCCAACTACTCTGGAAAAAAGGAATATTTAATACTTAAATATATATAATTGGATGAAAAGATTAACTCTCATTAAATTCATATTAACTATCTACTTCATATTTATTTTTTCTTTTCCTTGCAGAAAGAATACTATCATTATATTTGATGCTTTTTGGTGTTTTAGTACATTTCTGCACTATGTATTTTTACTGATCCTCATCTTCCCATAAAATATGTGTTCCATATTAACCTCAACATAAACAAATTGTAGCTCTTTAAAGAACTTGTAACTGAATACATTATCCTCCCCAACAGATTTTTGGTACCCTGTTAACATACATGAGCAGCCTTTCCCTATTGCATATAGAAAAGATAGAACATCTTCACAGCTAATTCAATTGCATGTGGGTGGATTGACTAAAATTAAAAATCATTCTGGTTTATTTTTTGTGTAAATTTACTTGATACAAAATAGAATCTGGTAATCTATGAATTACAATTTTGGGTTAAGTTCTGGCTCTCCATATCTAAACAGGTTTGATATATCATACTCTTTTTAAAGCATAGAAAACTAGGAAAATGGCCACTTTATGTGATACAAGGCCAAAGGTCGAGAGGTCAACATTAAATGATCATAACTAGATTTCAGCCATTCCTTCAAAACATAAAATTATAGCCTCAGGTTTGTAAACAGTTTTCAAACACTCTTTCTTATAAGTTTTGCACATGTATAACTGTTAGCCTTTGCACACATCTTCCTACATACTCAAATGGGAAAGACATCTTCACAGCTGTATTTTTAAAATACCTTAAATGCATATTATAGGCAAACTAATTTAATCTTGAAATATTTTTGGTTAGACTTTGGGACTGAAATTTTATATCATTTTTTTAAAAGAAACTATGGTAAAAAGATATGTTGTTTAAGTAACTTAGAGCCAAGTAAATATTATTAAATTTGCTTGATATGCTAAATAATTTTTTAATAAAGGATACAGGTCAAAAATGTTTTTGCTGCACTTAATATGATAAAAACTCTTGTGTCTTTGGAGTACAAATTTATTATAAAAAACCTTACCTTTCAATGATGTTTTTTGCCTTTTAAAATTATAGTCTTGGGGCGCCTGGGTGGCTCAGTCGTTGGGCCTCTGCCTTCGGCTCGGGTCATGATCCCAGGGTCCTGAGATCGAGCCCCGCATCGGGCTCCCTGCTCCGCAGGAGGCCTGCTTCTCCCTCTCCCACTCCCCCTGCTTGTGTTCCCTCTCTTGCTCTCTCTCTGTCAAATAAATAGAATCTTAAAAAAAAAAGATATAGTCTGAAATCAAATATAATAACATATTTAACAAAGAAATAAAAATAGATGATAAGCACTTTTGGACATTTTCCTTGTCCACAATGATACTATTTCATCTAGCTGTCATTTTACATAAATACTCATACTAATTTTTTCAAGAAATAAATTTTGAAATAACAGTCTGGTGAAATAATAATTATTGATAAAGACCTTTTGATCATTCTGTAGGTATTTTTTCAGAGTAGTCTTTGTTGATTAAAGGATATATCATATTTAATTTTGTTTATAAAAGAAGCCATTGACTCTAAATAAACTATTTTGCCATTCTAAAAATAAAATGATATCATAGAAAAAACAAGCATAAAATGGAAATATTATTTTACTTATTACTTATTCTCAAAAAGTGAGCTTTTTAATCATTAATTTAATTGACTTGTTTTAGGTAAATTAAAATAGATTTACTTTGGTCTTTTACTTGTAATAATTTACTTTTCAAATTATTTAGAGATTGGGTGGATCTATGTCTTATGCTATGGGGATATCAGAATGGGACATTAATAGAGTTTTTATTATATGTTTTTCCATTTTTAAGTACTAGATTATGTGATACAATTTCTTTTTAGAGAGAGAAACCAAGGCAAGAACATGGAAGTTGGGGGGAAATGAGAAGACCCTGATAGTTGGAAGGTCAGCAGAAAGCCTGAAATGAGGCAATGCAGTTGTAGAAATGAGGAGGAATCAATTTAATACCATTTTTGAGCTCTACAGCTTTTTTTATGATAAGTGAGATCAAGAAAGACAAAGAAATGAGGGAGTCTGGAGTTCTAATATAAAGACTATATAGATAGTGATATTAATAACCAAGGTTCAAAATATAATCAGGACCAAGCATAAAAATTGTTAGGTTTATAAAGTACTGATGGAGATATATATTAGCTGTATTTTAGTAATAGGATAGAGTCTTTAGAAGTTTCTAATAATATTGTTTTCCTACTGCTGTTTCATCATTATTTGAGCGAGTCTCCTGAATCTGCTTTCTGTTTTTTGTTTTGTCTTATTTTGTTTGTATGGGCTAAGTTTAAGAGTACTTCCATTTCTGTTTGAGAACTTTCCTCTTCTCCATCAGATATATGTCATAGGCAGTAACTGGAAGTTGTCATTTGATCCAGCCTAGATCAAAACAATGCTCCCATGATGAACTCTGAACTTTGAATGTTGAACAGACAGACAAATGTTAAGTGTATTTAGCATTCTGTTATATGGGTCCTTCTTTCTGGCACATGAGTTACATTGGTTCCTAAGAATCTACTTCATGGTCATTTGTCAAAGGTGTGAGTTACCAATGTTCTTCCAAAAATTGTGTTCAACTTGTAAAAACCTGCTTCTTTTATTGCCACCAAGATAACTCTGATACAGTTTGTTTTCAAGCACCAATGGGTCAAGATCAGATACTTACATGGATGTCAGGTTTAACTCACCAAAGGAATTCTAGCACTGGACTGTGGAGCTCCTGAGGGATGTGGCACTATTGCCCCATTTAGAGAAATATAGGAGAATTTAAATATTGCTTTAAACCTATTGTATATTTTCAACATTATTTTAAGCTATGAAATATTGTAAACATTCAGAAAAGTACAAATAATTATATTATGGTAATAGTTTGACTCTCTGTAGAACCTTTACATAATCATTCAAATCTGAACTGCGAGGAGATAATCTTACCATGGGTTTCTCATTTCTGCACATTTAGAGGCGTGGCATTGACAGGCTTTGTGCTGGATTGTCTTTCAAAGCATATTTTTATAGCAAAAACTCTTGAAAGACTTCATTCTTCATCTCCATTTACTGTTTGCATTCTTAGCATTTCTATTTGATTTTTTTGTATAATTTCCATTTTGCCCTTGAATTTACCTGTCTAGTGCTGCATATTGTTCATCTTTTCCTTTAAAGCCTTTAACATAATAATCATGGTTATTTCATGATTCCTCTGAAATAATTCCAGCATCTGTGGCATATATGGATCTTGTTCTGATAACTGATTTGTCTCTTAGGTTTTTTTTTTTTTTCTTGCACATTAATAGGCCTCATATATTTTTGTTGAAAACTGGATGGACATCATTTGTAAGACAATAAGAAGTGAAGTACATCAATGTTCTATCTGGAAATGTTGTTCTTCTGTTTTGCCTCTAGTGCAAGATGTGAGATAATCTAATTTGAAGTTGAGTTGGATTTGAGGTTTCTTGTTTCTGTAGTTATCCCCAATGCACCCCTGGGTTCAAATTCCTCTAGTGATACCTTGTCTTTAGTGTGGGAAATGGTTTGCCAGAAGATTTTGTTTTCTGATGACAGATTGCTCTCCTTTCAGCTTTAAATTTTCTCATTGGACTATGTCTCAAAATTATTTTTTCCTCAACATTTGCTACAAGAGAGAGAACTTGTGAGGCATTCTCTGTTGTTCTAATGAAACCTCTTTGTGAGATAGTCTGTATGTTAGAGTCTTGGGTGTGTGGCTTAGTGATTTTTATTCTCTCTAGGCATAGTTCTGAACCTAGCATATATTTCTTCCTCTCCACCAGAGGAATGAATTTTTTCTCTCCCCTTCCATAGATGCAATGGGATTTCACTCATGCACCATGACCAACAGCGTTTATCACCCCTCCTTCCACATATTAAGGCTTTTATTTTACGGAAAGGTAGGGGAGAAATGTCCAGATGAGTTTCTTATTGTTTTTGTCCATGCACTTTCTTTTTTTTTTTTCTTTTAAGATTTTATTTATTTATTTGACAGAGAGAGAGATTTCCAGAGAGGGAACACAAGCAAGGGGAGAGGGAGAAGCAGGCTTCCAGCTGAGCAGGGAGCCTGATGCCGGGCTCGATCCCAGCACTCTGGGATCATGACCTGAGCTGAAGGCAGACCCTTAACGACTGGGCCACCCAGGCGCCCCATGTCCGTGCGCTTTCGTATTATAAACATCAAAATATTTCCTTGCATGCCTTTTGTTTACATTTTTACCTAATGATTATTGAATAAGAAGAAAATCGACAATTTGATAATATTTATGATGAAAAGAGTAGACATAATCGTATCCAAAAGGAAATCAGAATGATACTGTTTCCGTTAGGAGATACATTCATTATCCTTTGTCTTTATTTCCCATTATTGTTTCTCATCCACAGGTATTCCTTCAGGGTCTGTTAGATCTTTAGTTTTATTCTTCCTTTCACATCATATTTGTTATTTAGTCCTTTAAAAATTTTCTTCTCCATATTCTGTCCTCCCCTCTGTCATCATTTAATATGTCATCTTTTTCCTCTCATAATTCTAAGACAATTATGAATATTATGGTATTTTAAGGGAAAATAAGAATTGCTTCATCCATACTTTATTAATAAATTAGAGAATTCTAACTTGTGGGTTCTTTCAAATATGATTCATTTCCTCACCCATTAATACTGATGGCTTATTTGTGTTACTGTCATAGCTATTGAAGATACTGATTTTATAATGAGAAAGATTCTTGTCATTTCAGTCTGTATTTGACTGAGATAGAGTCTTTGAGTGAGACAGTGGAACTTAAAAATATTTTAAAATTATAGTTCATAAATAAATGAAAAATACTTCCAAATTTATAGACAATACTTAGTGCACCTGCGTGACCTGTAAAACTCCCATAAGTAATGCTGCAGCTTGTCAGATGTCTGAAGTACACAGGCTGCTGACAGAGCTAGGAGTTACTATTAAACAGCTAACAGTTCTATGCCATGTTTTCTTCTCTGCACAATAGAAAAACTCATATCTACCCTAAAAACTTCACAAGATTTTATAAGGACCACATGAAATTATATATCCACAATAATAGAAAACAAAAAATCCCACAAAACAGTCAGCAACTCTTTTATAGTCTTTGAATTCATTTTATAAATATTTTGTATAGTGTCATTTGTACTCTTTGCTGCTGCTGATGAAAAATATGCTGCGGGGTAGCCAGTTGGAAGGTGGAGCATTATTATTTTAGAGATATTCAGAAGCAATGGGGTCTGTTCAATATCTTGTTTTCTACTATTGAAGCTGAGCCAAATGCAAAGATCTTTCTGGAAGTCAATGGGAGTTCTGAACACAAGCCAGAGCAAGATGAGAAAAATGACACAAAATGAGAAACTGGCCTGAACTCAACTGTTTAAAAAAATGAAAATAAAACTTTCTGATATGTTTCCCTAATGGAAGATAATTATATATTATGTTTTAGATGTTTTCAAAGTACCATATTCATTCATTAGTCAGTGCACTTTATAACTTTGAATAAGATTGAAGTATTGAAGGACTTATCTTTTGAGTTCAATTAATTTTCATGTAGGTAACACAGGTACCATTGAGAGAGTTACCCTACTGCCTTTCATGGAACTTATAGGGGAGTGAAGAGGAACATTAATAAAAGAAGCACATGATCCAGGGCGCCTGGGTGGCTCAGTTGGTTAAGCGACTGCCTTCGGCTCAGGTCATGATCCCAGGGTCCTGGGATCGAGTCCCACATCAGGCTCCCTGCTCTGCAGGGAGCCTGCTTCTCCCTCTCCCACTCCCCCTGCTTGTGTTCCCTCTCTCACTGTGTCTCTCTCTGTCAAATAAATGAATAAAATCTTTAAAAAAAAAAAGGAGCACATGATCCATATTTAAGTTTCCTTTTACTATGCTAAAATATTTTCCCTGGTAGATATTAAGGAAAAATTTATCTCTTTCCATAGAACATTCCCTTCCCCATCCTCATTTTAGCTTCTGAAACCTTGAACTCTTCATATAGGGTTATAAAAAAAGGACCTAAATTCTATAAAACCAAACCTTAAGTTCAACAATTTTAGTGTTTAACATTATTATAAAGTAGAAATAATATAGGGAAGCGAATGATTTCAGTTTTCGCCTTACTAGTATCCTAGAACTATTTAAGAACTATTTCACACTTATTATATACCTACTTTTCAGGAAGGCATCATATACAAAACTGAGACCTCAACTGACATATTCTAGTTGTTCTTTAGTATGAGAGTCATTCTATCACTATCCATGAGCTGCAGGAGTAAAGACACCGTGAGACTACCTTGTCTTTGGATCCCAGGAGCATGCAAATGTCAGTTACAACTCCTGGCTAGCATTCAGACAAGACACAGAGAACTGAAGAAGCATGGCACACTCTGGGGCAAAAAATCTAGATTAAAAAAATTTCCGTGATCACATAGAAAATTAAATAAAAGACAGTGGAAATTTTGAAATATTATAGAAGAGGAAAAGAATAATCTTGAGAAAACTTTTAAGAACTACGTAAGATAAAAAATATTTCTCTTTATTTTATAATGGATGGGAGATGCAGATAATATATTTGAAAGAGAGATCCAGGGTTAGGATTGTGAAAACTTCAGTTTTAACTGAATCTTGATTTCTAAAGCAATTGTCATTAATGTAGATATAAAGTTTGCATTTTATATTCACTATTAATGAGTAAGATAAGTGAGGTGTAAGTGAAAAGAAAGATAATTCTAAAGACTTACCTTGATATTTTTCTTATAAAATTAAAATACACTCACTATTGAAAACAAATGTGGATAAGATTAAAGAAAGTAGCATTCACCCTAGTTACCTTACCTAGAGAGACCTATAATGAACATTTTAGTGTGTTCATCTTTTGATTTCTAAGCATTTTTTTACATAGTTGAATATGCATTGTAGGTGTCCATTTCTATCCTGTTTTTTGCACTTAATAAATTTTGTACTTAATAAACAAATCTTAAGCTTCTTTGATACACTTTTGTTGATACCAAGTGTCTACAAAACAAAAGCTCTTGTATTTTCTAAGATACTTCTAATTTGTAAACATTTATTTAGATTTTGATTTCATTTCATATTGACAACAAGCCCTTAAAATAGAGAAGGCAGGAATTATCTCCTTATTTTTCAGAACTGAGACCTAGGGAATCTGACTACTGCAATGGTTGGAATCTGTCTCCTGAATCTTTGTTGTGTGCTTTTTCCTCAACATTATAAGGCATTTCACTGGTACTTTAATTATTAAAGCTCTCTAGATGGGATCCAGATGGAACATACCTCATATCAAAAAATATATATAATGCCAGAGTTTCAAATATGGATTCATACATTTGAATAGAAATGGTATAAAGAGAAGGGAATGGATTTTGGCTTCACATATAATTATTTGTTTCCAAAGTCTATAAATCTTGAGTGTATTTTGGTCTGTTTTAAAAACACCGATCAAATACTAATAAAATGTTTTGAACAACAGCAGCCAAAAAAGTTATTGACAGTTTTTTAGTGTTGACATCTTTCCAAGCAATTTCCTCTTCTGGGCAGAACTCAAGAGGCAGTTCAACTCTTTGGTGACTAGCTAATGTTTTAAACATACATCTTAACCTTTTTCTTAATGCAAATGCAAATGAAAATAACTGCAATTTTGAAAAAGGGACAAAGTGCGGAAGAGCTAATTAAACTTTGGACAGAAAGCTCATAAAATGGTTGTTTCAAAGAAAATAAGCAGGTTATCCACATTTAGCACACATTTTCATATTAAAAGAGAACTCTTTAAAGAAACATACCATCTGTCATGATGCCACAGATACAGCTGTAAGAAACTTCAAGTGCTGAAAAAAACTGAGACTTATGCAATATGTTTTTGTATTATTTTAAAGTGATTAGTTGATAACGTAATTGCAAAGTGCTAACATTATTGATAATCCTTATTTTTTTAAAAATAAGAAATCTTAGTGATTTAGTTGTTAAGATGATTAAGTTAAATTTATTACTGCTTTGTTTCTACAATGCTTGTTCTAGACCATAGAAACACAAGAGTTTTAGCACAGAGTTGCATTAAGAAACAAGAATTTCTTATTTTGAAGGGAACAAGTAGTATCAGGATAATGGGGGAAACATACAATTTTCAGTTTACTAATTTACATAGAATTATGTAGACATCTTTTCAGACAGGTATTATCATAACTGATACACATCTAATTCTCATTGGTTGGTGAATGAATGAATGCATGTTTTGATGAATCAATTCTGCATTCCAAGAATTTCTGGGATTCTGAATTGGTAGTATTTGCTCTTGCTTTTCGTCTTCATCAGACATTTTTGTTTGTTTGTTTGATGTTCAGGGAAGAAACTAATATTAGTTAGAGAGTAACCTAAATGAATCAGGAGAAATTCTTTTGGTAAGGAAATAGGAGGAGAAATTAGAGTCAGAAAGGGGAAATGATAAATGTATTTGCAGTAAAGGAATGACTACTGTGAAAGAATGTAGACAAATTGCTAGATTAATCCACTTCCTATGTTTATATTGTTCTGTTTCTCAAAATTAGTGTGGTTTTACTTAAATTTATCTATGCACTAAGCACTGACACAACTCAGGATATGATTTTTTCTTAAAATGTCTAAAGAGTATGCTATCATTTTTTATAGTAGGGATCTGTATGTCTAAATAAAATTTAAAGGCGTTGAATGCCAAAGATTTCTTTCAAGATACTGTTCAATATGGATACAGTGTGTAGTGTTGAGAGAAAAAAAACATATTGCTCATTCCTTGCATTTGAGTTGACTCTGGTTCTTGTTGGTGGTGACACTGACTGTTGCAAACATGCAAACAAGAAAAACTGAGTGTAAGAGATCAAGTGAGAATTCAACCTTCCTGTCCATGATATATTTTAATATAGTATTCCTTGAAGAAATCTTTGATGTGTGAATGCCATCTATTATCTTTTTTTTTAAGATTTTATTCATTTATTTGACAGAGAGAGAGAGAGCGAGAGCAGGAACACAAGCAGGGGGGGTGGGAGAGGGAGAAGCAGACTCCCCGCTGAGCAGGGAGCCCGATGCGGGGCTCGATCCCAGGACCCTGGGATCATGACCTGAGCCGAAGGCAGAAGCTTAACGACTGAGCCACCCAGGCGCCCCTACTTATTTATTTTTTTAAGATTTTATTTATTTGACAGAGAGAGACACAGCGAGAGAGGGAACACAAGCAGGGGGAGTGGGAGAGGGAGAAGCAGGCTTCCCGCCGAGCAGGGAGCCCGATGCAGGGCTCGATCCCAGGACCCTGGGATCACGACCCGAGCCGATGGCAGACATTGAACGACTGAGCCACCCAGGCGCCCCTTAAGCAAGGATCTTAACAGGTTAAAAGACAGTACATGCTCTATTAAGGTTTTATTTTTTTTAAGATTTTATTTGTCAGAGAGAGAGAGCACAAGC
>NW_028033256.1:0-552 GCF_054177405.1 Leptonychotes weddellii
TAAAAAAAAAAAAAAAAAAGGCTCTGTGTCTCTTGTGTCATGATACTGTTTATAACATGAGAAAAGAACAGTTTCTTGGAAAAAGCTTTAAAATAACTTTGCAACGGAATGCTCCCCCACCTCAGTATACCACTTTTGTAATTGTCAGTGATCCCCTTTTCCATCCATTTATCAATATTTTTCCAAAGAGGCTATTTCTAGGCCATACCTGAACTATTTCTTAGGAAATCTCAAGATCTCCTGTATTCCATAAGGGACTCATCTGCATATGCAGGTCATTTACATAGATTGCAAAATGCCTAATATTATGATGAACAACTTGACAAACTAAGGGCATTACTTGCTGCTCTGCACCTGGCTTTGCAAAGTGAAACCATATTTGGGAAGCTTCCTTGTTCAGGTTCTTCAGTCATTGGTGCCATGAGAACCTCTTTCTTTTCAGGTCTTCCCTGCTCACTTTTCTCTTTGAAGTTTTCTCTGGACCTTAGGTGAAGGTTGCTCTCACTTGATGTATCACAAACTGAATGTGTCCCCTTAACCTTATGCAGGTGC
>NW_028033257.1:0-552 GCF_054177405.1 Leptonychotes weddellii
TTTGCTCCAATATACCTTCTGCCCCTCTCTCTTTTTCTTTTTCTTCTGGGATCCCAATTTTTCTAATGTTGTTTCATCTTATGGTATCACTTAACTCTCGAATTCTGCCTTCGTGATCCAGTAGTTGTTTATCTCTATTTTTTCCAGCATATTTTCCATCATTTGGTCTTCTATATCACTAATTTCTCTCTTCTGCCTCATTTATCCTAGCAGTAGAGCATCCATTTTTTTTATTATGTTATATTAATCACCATACATTACATCATTAGTTTTTGATGTAGTGTTCCATGATCAGTAAACTTGGTCTTGGCTGGCTGTTCTTGCTGATCTTCTAGGGGAGAGGCTTGTTGCCGTGGTTGTCAAATGTCTTTGCCAGAGGCGGAATTGCCCTGCCTTTGCCAGATCTGGGCTAAATAATCTGCTCGGGTTTGCTCTCAAGAGCTTTTGTTCCCTGCAAGCCCTCCCTACAGCTTTGGAGGACAAGAGTGAAAATGGCAGCCTCCCAATCTCTGCCCCAGAGGAGCCGAGATCTAGGGGCCCCACTCCTCAGTA
>NW_028033258.1:0-552 GCF_054177405.1 Leptonychotes weddellii
GAGCTCAACGACACTTCTCCCCTCCGTCAAAGCACAGCCTGCTGTGACGCACGCGCATCTGCAGCTGGGCTCCACTCGGGGACAGGGAGGGGCATCTGGCTGCAAGTCTGCCGTGACCTAGTTCCGAGCCTGCGGACAGGTGGTTGTCGGGGCATAAAGGGTGGGCCCCCCAAAACTATGTCTACCCAGAATATCTGATTTAATTTTTCTGGGGGTGGGAGTCAGGCCTTGGTGTTTTTGTGAAATTCTCCCCAGCTGATTGCTCTTTGCCGTTGGGGCTCAGAAGCATCGTAATAGAGAAAGCCTCACAGAAGCAATGTCAATTCTGGCACTGAAGTCTGGCAAAATCACGATGCCAATTGATGATGATGATAACGGCCTCGGTGGTGCTGCTAGTGACGGCAGCACGAGTAGTAACAGAGGGGTAGGAGGAGGGTAGGCGTGGCAGAGCCACAGTGCCAGTCCCGGTCGAGGGGTAGGAGGAGGGTAGGCGTGGCAGAGTCAGAGTGCCCGTCCCGGTCGAGGGGTAGGAGGAGGGTAGGCGTGGCAGAG
>NW_028033259.1:0-551 GCF_054177405.1 Leptonychotes weddellii
GAAGGACACTATCATAATGAATTAAAGGGGTCTATCCAACAAGAAGATCTAACAATTGTAAATATTAGTGCCCCTAACATGGGAGCAGCCAATGACATAAACCAATTAATAACAAAATTAAAGAACACATGGATGATGATACAATAATAACAGTGAATGACACAGTGGACTGTGGGAAACAAAACACCACAAAAATCACTGGTGCATATTCGTTCAGATTCCGAGGTCTCTGAGAAAACTCGATATTGCAGGGTTAAAAATAAGCAGAAAGGATTAGAGTGAAATGCCCTTGGGAGGTATGTGGTCTGTTCTGAAGTACACAGCAGATGTTTGGTAGATAAGAAGCCACCTGTAAATAGCACACTGGGCACCCCCTCTTTGTTCCCTGGCCCTGTAAATAGCACACTGTACACTCCGCTCTTTGCTCCTTGTCCTGTAAATAGCACACTGTGCACTCCCCTCTTTGTTCCCTTGTCCTGCTTTAAAGATTCTTATCATACACGTGGGACTAATCCTATGTACATGGAAGAATATGCCTTACTAAGCCCCTG
>NW_028033260.1:0-551 GCF_054177405.1 Leptonychotes weddellii
TATATGCTGCTATAAACATCGGGATGCATATTCCCTTTTGAATGTGTATTTTTTTATACTTTGGGTAAATACCTAGCTAGTAGTGCAATTGCTGGGCCATAGGGTAGTTCTATTTTTAACTTTTTGAGGGAGTTCCATACTATTTTCTTTTTTTCTTTTTTTTTTTTTTTTTAAAGATTTTATTTATTTGACAGAGAGAGACACAGCGAGAGAGGAAACACAAGCAGGGAGAGTGGGAGAGGGAGAAGCAGGCTTCCCGCCGAGCAGGGAGCCCGATGTGAGGCTCGATCCCAGGACTCCGGGATCATGACCCGAGCCGAAGGCAGACGCTTAACGACTGAGCCACCCAGGTGCCCCATCCATACTATTTTCCACAATGACTGTGCACCAGTTTGCATTCCTGTCAATGGTATAAGAGAGTTCAGTTCCCCTTTCTTCGCATCTTCCCCAACACCTGTTTTTTCCTGTGTTAATTTTAGCCATTCTGACAGGTGTGAGGTGATATCTCATTGTGGTTTTGATTTGTATTTCCCTGATGGTGAGTGATGTTG
>NW_028033261.1:0-551 GCF_054177405.1 Leptonychotes weddellii
GTCATTATGACCTCGGTAAATGTTAAAGTAGAGCTTCCCTGGGAGCCCAGAAGCAGGGCCCACATACATGAAATTTTCCTTTCTTTTATCAACTAGAATGAATAGACCTATAGAACACCCTACCACACAACAGCAGAACACACATTTTCCTCAAGTGCACAAAAAACATTCTCCCAGACAGACCATATGTTAGGCCAGGAAGCAACTCTCAATAAATTTAAAAGGATTGAAATAATAAAAAGTATGTTCTCTAGCCATAATGGAATAAAATTAGAAATTTACAACATAAAGAAATTTGAAAAATTTACAAATATGGAAAATCAACATGAACACACACTACCAAATGATCAACGGGTCCAAGAAAAATGTACAAGGGAAATCTGAAAATACCTTGATGAATGAAAGCAAAATACAACATACCAAAACTTATGGTAAGCCACTAAAGCAGTGCTGAGAGGGAAATTTATGGTTGTAAACTCCTACATTCAAAAACTATGAAAGATCACTTATCAATAGCCTAATCTTTCATTTTAAGAAACTGGAAAAAAAAA
>NW_028033262.1:0-551 GCF_054177405.1 Leptonychotes weddellii
CTGGATTTCGTCTCCTCTCAGGAATTCAGCTGGATAGGGATCAAACCATTCTGAACACCTACAAACTCAACAGGAGATCGAAGAAAAGAAGAGCAACAACTCTCTCATCAGAAAAGCGACCACTTTCTGGAAGGTAGGACGTGCGGAGAAGTGAATCCGAGGCGATATTCGGGAGGATAGACGGCGGGGGAGAGGCCTCAGACAGCCGCTTCTGGCAAGTGATAGAGCCGCGGAGCACAAAATCGGAATTTTGAGAAGTCTGCTCCGCCGAGGGACGTCACTCTGGTGGCTAAGCGGGGGGTGGACCCTCGGGGTCACAGAAAGACCGGGGGTGCCTGAGTGTGGCAGAGCTCCCAGGTAACGGAGCAGGGAAGCCAGCTGCAGAGGCGGAGCTCAGGCGCGGGCTCTCAGCTCGGGGTTGCCAGAAACCGTGATCCGCGGCACAGTCGGGCCACTGCTCCTCCAGCAGGGACCCAACAAGTGGCAGATCTGGGGAGACTCACCTTCTTTCCCTGGGAGGAGCCACACGGGAGTGCACCGCAGGGATCTGC
>NW_028033263.1:0-551 GCF_054177405.1 Leptonychotes weddellii
CAAGGGGCAGGGAGCCCGATGCGGGGCTCGATCCCAGGACCACGGGATCATGACCTGAGTCGAGGGCAGATGCTTAACAACTGAGCCACCCAGGCACCCACCTGTCCCCCCTTATTTTTCTCTTTTTTTTTAAAGAATTTATTTATTTGGGTGCCTGGGTGGCTCAGTTGGTTAAGCGACTGCCTTCGGCTCAGGTCATGATCCTGGAGGCCCGGGATCGAATCCCGCATCGGGCTCCCTGCTCGGCAGGGAGTCTGCTTCTCCCTCTGACCCTCCCCCTCTCATGTGCTCTCTCTCATTCTCTCTCTCTCAAATAAATAAATAAATAAAATCTTTAAAAAAAAAAAGAATTTATTTATTTGGCAGAGAGAGGGAGGGAGCGCACGCGCGTGCACACACATACAAGCAGTGGGAGGGAGAGGGAGAAGCAGGCTCCCCAGAGAGCAGGGAGCCCCATGCGAGGCTGGATCCCAGGGTCCCAGGATCATAGCCTGATCCAAAGGCAGATGCTTAACTGAGGCACCGAGGCGCCCCTACCCTGTCCCCTTTTT
>NW_028033264.1:0-551 GCF_054177405.1 Leptonychotes weddellii
AAATGTAAGTAAATGGAGAGTAGGCCATTTTCTTGGGAGAAAACTCTCAAAATTATAAACATGAGACTTATCCTCTAACCTATAAATCATTTCAGTTTCGATTGTTTCTCATGAAATCTGAAAAAGTGATTATAAACTTCAAATATAAGGGAAAATTTTCCTTAAGGAAAATGAAGGAGAATATGGCTCATTAGATTCTAAGTTGTTAAAAACTAACTAATTAAAGTAAGTTGCTATTTGTGCAAGTATAGAAAAACAGAGGAAATAAACGAAACAGTTTTAAAGATGCAAATTTATATGAATGTTTGGTAAAGAGTTAAAAAACAGCATTAGAAATCATGTCAGAAGAGAAAGACAATTCATAAATAATGCTGAGACGATCGACTATTCAAATATAACATTAAACCAAATTCTCACTTTACTCCAGATACACAAGTATATTTCATATGCATTAAAGGTCAAGTTGTGAGAATCAAAGCAATAAAAATATTGGAATGCAATACAGAAGTTATATTTATATTATTAGAACAAGAAATGATTTGGAAGAAAAA
>NW_028033265.1:0-10193 GCF_054177405.1 Leptonychotes weddellii
TGGTGATGGGTATTAAAGAGGGCATGTTCTGCATGGAGCACTAGGTGTTATGCACAAACAATGAATCATGGAACACTACATCAAAAACTAATGATGTAATGTATGGTGATTAACATAACAATAAAAAATTTAAAAAAGAGAACATATCTATAAAACAGGAACAGTATGCTAGAAAACAGGAGACTCCCATTTACTAAAAAGCAAGTTAAAAAAACCTAGCAGACATGGAAAACTCAAATTCAGTGAAATGATTGAAAGATAATTTTTATCTTATTGTTTTTTGAAAGAATTTTTAAAGAGTCCTCAGAGAATAGAGAAAAAAGACAAAGCAACAAAAAACAGGAAAAGGGGATTTAAAAATTAAATGAGGAAGTCCAACATCTGAATAAAAGGAGTTTAAACTTAGTGTTTAACTTGGAGAAATAAATAATTATATATATATATATATATATACCCAAAAGGAGCCATAAGCAACAAGTATGTAGTCATGTTGTAAAAGGTACTGCATTTTGTTATTCATGCAATTGCAAGACAGAAATGTTTCCTTTTGACAAGTGACACATAAAGTTGCTCCAGGTCTAACTTTTAGAGAATGTAAAATAGTACAGTAACCAAGATATATTGTGAATATATCATTCTCTTATGAGAGCAAGTGCCAACATAACTAATGGTTGGCTGGTGTTTGAACAACTGATAATGAGATTTAAACTACAGTAGAGAGGGATATAGATTCAGTGGTTATGGAGAAATCGAGAGATCTGTGAAAATAAATATTGGAGTCATTTATATAAAGATTGGTATTTTAAAAAGGAACTTATTCAAGTCCATAAGAAATAATAGAAATTGAAGGACAGTCAGAATTAAAAGTGTGAAGAATATATGGGAAGGAAATTGAAGACTAGTAATGATTTTTTTAATATTTAATAAAGATTATTTCTATTATGCATAGTATTTTTTAGAAAGTGCTATAAAGGGATTAAATTTAAAGATGGCTTGTATATCCCAGATTTCAAACTATACTACAAAGCTGTAGTAACCAGCACAGTATGGTACTGGCACAAAGAAGGACACATAGATCAATGGAACAAGATAGAAAACCCAGAAATGAACCCGCATTTACACGATCCATTAATCTGTGAGAAAGGAGGCAAAAATATGCAATGGGGAGGGGTGTCTGGGTGGCTCAGTTGGTTAAGCATCTGACTTAGTTTTGACTCAGGTCATGATCTCAGGATCATGGGATTGAGCCCCATGTCAGGCTCCCCACTCAGCAAGAAGTCTGCTTCCCCTCTCCCTCTACCTCTGCCCCTCCTCCTGCTCGCATACCTTCTCTCTAAAATAAATAAATAAATCTTTAAAAGAAAAGAATATACAGTGGGGAAAAGACAATCTCTTAAATAAATGGTGTTAGGAAAACTGGACAGCTACATGCAAAATAATGACACTGGACCACTTTCTTAAACCATATACAAAAATAAACTTAAAATAAATTGAAGACCTTAATATAAGATCTGAAACCATAAAACTCTTAGAAGAAAACATAGGCAGTAAGCTCCTTGACATCAGTCTTAGCAATATTGCTTTGAATCTCTCTCCTCAGGCAAGGAAAACAAAAGCAAAAATAAACAAATGGTATAACATCAAACCAAAAAGCTTTTGCACAGTGAAGAAAACCATTAACAAAATGAAAAGGCAGCCCACTAAACAAGAGAAAATATTCACAAATGATGTATTCAATAAAGGTTAACACCCAAAATATATAAAGAACTCATACAATTCAATATAAAAAAAGCACAATCTCATTTTTAAAATGGGTAGAGGAACTGAATAGATGCTTTTCTGAAGAAGACACACAGATGGCCAACAGGCACATGAAAACATGCTCAACATAACTAACCATCAGGGAAATTAAAATCAAGACCATAATGAGGTATCACCTTACACCTGGAATCAAAAAGACAAGAAATAATAAGTGTTGATGAGGATGTAGAGAAAAGGGAACCCTACTGCACTGCTACAGGGAATGTAAATTGGTTCAGCCACTATGGAAAACAGGATAGAGGTTCCTAAAAAAAATTAAAAATAGAATTACCATATAATCCAACAATTCCACTTCTAGGTATTTATCTGAAAAAGGCAAAAACACTAATTTGAAAAGACATATGCACGCCTATGTTCATTGCAGCATTATTTATAATAGCTAAGATAGGGAAACAGCCTAAGTGTGCACTGACAGGTGAATGGATAAAGAAGATGTAGCATATATACTCAATGGAATATTACTCAGCCACTAAAAAGAATGAGATATCTTGCCATTTGTGACAATATAGGTGGAACTCTACTGTATTATGCTAAGTGAAATAAATCAAAGACAAATACTATATGATTTCACTTGTATGTGGAATCTAAAAAACAAAACAAATGGACAAACAAAACAAAACAGAAACAGACTCATAGATACAGAAAACAATCTGGTGGTTGCCAGAAGAGGGGAGTGTGGGGATGGATGAAATAAGTGAAGGGACTAAGAGATACAATCTTCCTTATATTATAAAATAAATAAGACTTAGAGATGTACATCATAGGGAATATGGTCAATAATAATTGTGACAACTTCGTATGGTGACATGGTAACTAGACTTATTCTGGTGACCATTTCATAATGTATATAAATATTGAATCACTATGTTGTACACCAGAAGCTAATAAAAATTCTGTCAGTTATTCTTTTAAAAAAATGGCCTGTATGGTTATTGCTTTGGTTGGTTTATCAAATACTTCAGTTCCCTCCCCCTTTATTTATTTGTTTAAAATATAGGTATTAAGTCTTATGAAGCATACATGTTATAAAAATGCCACCTTTTCTAAATAATGCATATATGCAATTTGCACAGAAATACCCTTAAGTGCAGATTAACAGAAAAGAATAAGATCAAAAGTTTTCTAGAAAGGTGAATTGACTTCTCAGAATAAGT
Source organism: Leptonychotes weddellii (assembly GCF_054177405.1). Classification (NCBI taxonomy): domain Eukaryota; kingdom Metazoa; phylum Chordata; class Mammalia; order Carnivora; family Phocidae; genus Leptonychotes; species Leptonychotes weddellii. Next base: position 2,976 of record NW_028033265.1, read on the forward strand.
TCTGTACATTTTTTTTCTGTACCATGGGGAAGGTATGAACTTTGTAGCTTGGTTGAGAGACCCACAAGAGAACCAGTTCCCCTGGTTAGGTTCTCGCATTCTCATAATTTGTCCCCAACAGCTACAGTACACTTTTAAACATAAAAGTCAGACCACTGTCTTGAATAAGGCTTCTTATGGTTTACCTACTTAGAATTAAGCAATAGGTAAAACTTATACATGCTTTACAAAGTCTTACAAGGTCTAACATGATCTAGCACCTTCCTACCTCACCCTCATCCTGCCACTCTATCCAAGCTCAAGCTCCTGGGTCAAAAAAGCACAGCTTACCCTCACCTCAATATCACTGTACTTCTTCTTTCCACTTTAAAAGCTTTCTTCCCAGGTTTTCCCCTGGTCTACTCCCTCACTGCATTCATCTCTCTGCCAAAATGCCCGTGCTCCAGAGGCTTCTCCTTGCCACCCCCACCCTGTCTGCATATCTCTCATTTCAACCCTCAAGCCCCCACCACGTAATTCTTCTCTCCAGCCCTCCCTGATTAATCTTCCTAACACAGCTCACTAGGGAGAAGGAAGGGTGAATATGTCACCTTGCGAATTTAAAGCAGCAAATTCTAACTTTTTGTAGATGGGGCATGTATGCAGGCTCAGAGCTTGAAGCTAGCTTTATAGATTACAAAGTCATGTAATTAAGATAGTTTACTGATGAGAAAACTGAGGTTAAAAAGAATAAGTAAATTGAGCAAAGTTACACACTTATCAAGTGGTGCAGCCTGAATTTATAGGCAGCTGTTATGCCCCCAAAGCCTATGCTTTTCATGTGTTACATTTCCTTCCAAAAATGAATTGATGCACTTTAGAGTTTTCCCTATTAGTTACCACAAACAGAAACTAGATAAAGCAATCAGGGACAGAAATCTATGGTCTCCGATAAACAAATGTTTTACCTGGAGCACCTGCTTGCTCAAATTAGCCCAATTCCTCTTTCTCTTATGCTGGCTCTGTTTTAGAAATTATAGAAAAACCTTTTAGATTTTAGTTTCATTATCAATATAGCGAATATATGGTGTTTAGCATTGAGGTATAATGGCCATACAATAAGTTGCACATACTTAAAGTGAAAAATTTGGTAAACTTTAACATACATATATGTATATATTGACATATATATATCCCCCATAAAACCACAACCACAAGATGGGGAACATCCCCACCACAACCTTTGGAAAATCCCTTTCCCACTCAAACACTGATCTGCTGATCACCATAGATTTTTTTGCATTTTCTAAAGTCTTACATAAATAAAATCATCCTATACATACGCTCTTTTATGGCTTCTTTCATTCAGCATAATTACCTTATGATTCATCCATGCTGTGATATGTATGAGTAGTTTATTTCTTGTTGCTGAGTATGTTTTTATTGTGTGGATGTATACAATGTTTTTTAATCCTTTTACCTATTGGTGGACATTTGGGGGGTTGCTCACACGTTTTGGCTATTACCATAAATCTGCTATGAACTTTTGTTTAAAAGAGTTTATATTGACATGGTCTCTAGGGTAAACACATAGGAGTGAAGTGACTAGATCATAGGTAAGTATATTTTAATATTTTTTTTAAGAAACAGCCAAACTGTTTCCAAGTGTTTATAGCATTTTTATTCAAAAGTTCCTGTTCTTCCTCATTCTTGCCAACATTTGGTTTGGTTTTTATTTTAAATTTTAGCCATTCTAGCTTTGTAACTAAACCTCGCTGTTTTATTTTGCATTTCCCTAGTGACTTATGATGTTCAGCATCTATTCCTGTGCTTATTTATAATATCGATATTTTCTTTGTCGAAGCATCTGTTCAAATGTTAGCACACTGAGTTGATGGTTCTCTTATTATTAGATTTTGACTTTATATATTTTATATATTATGGACACAAGTCCTTTATCAGACATAGGCTTTGCAAATATGTTCTCCTAGTCTGTGGCTCATTTATTCTCTTAACATTATCCTTGAAAGAGCAGAGATTTTAAATTTTGATTATCTAATATACCAATTAAATTATACATATGATGTCATATTTAAGAAATCTGCCTAACTATAAGGTCCAAAATTTTTCTTCTATGTTTTATTCTAGATACTTTAAATTTTATGCTTTAAATTTTGGCCTATGATCCATTATGAGTTAGCCTTGGTATAATTGTGTAAAATAAGCATAAATAGATGTTGGATTTTATTTTCTCTCTCTCTCCCCCCTCCTTCCTTCCTTTTTTATCCCTCTCTGTCACATATGGATATCCAATTGTTCCAGCACCATTTTTTGAAAAGACTACCATTTCTCCTTTGAATTGCCTTTGCATCTTTGTTAAAAGTTCACTCGGTCAATAGACTTCCTATTGAGTTACACTGATTTATTTTTCTACTTGACAATACCACCCTGTCTTGAATACTCCAGACTTATAATAAGTCTTGATGTCAGATAGTTCTAGTCCTCTGACTTTGTTCTTTCTTTTCAAAATTGTTCTGGTTATTGTAGATCATTTGCACTGTTATATGAATTGTAAACTCTGCTGGCCAATTTCTTTTTTTTCCCTTGCTGCCCAATTTCTACAAAAATTCCTTACTATGATTTAAAACTATAAATCAATTTGTGGAAAACTGCACCTTTTTTTAAGGTTTTATTTAAATCCCAGTTAGTTAACATACAATGTAATATCAGTTTCAAGTACAGAATTTAGTGATTCATCACTTACATACAACACCCGGTGCTCATCACAAGTGCCCTCCTTAATACCCATCACCTATTTAATGCATCCCCACACCGTCTTTCCCTCCAGTAACCATCAGTTTGTTCTCCATAGTTAAGAGTCTGTTTCTTGGTTTTCCTCTCTTTTTCCCCCCATGTTCATTTGTTTTGTTTCTTAAGTTCCACACATGAGTAAAATCATATGGTATTTGCCTTTCTCTTATTTAGCTTAGCATAATATTCTCTAGCTCTATCCATTTCATTGCAAATGGCAAGATTTATTTTTTGATGGCTGAGTAATATTCCATATATATATATATATATATATATATATATATATATATATATATATATATATATATCACCTCTTCTTTATCCATTCATCAATCAATGGACATTTGGCCTCTTTCCATAATTTGACAATTGTTGATAATGCTGCTACAAACATCAGAGTTCACGTATCCCATCAAATTAGTGTTTCTGTATACTTTGGGTAAATACCTCATAGTATAATTGCTGGATAATAGGGTAATTCTATTTTTAACTTTTTGAGGAACTTTCACACTGTTTTCCACAGTAGCTGCACCAGTTGCATTCCCACCAACAGTGTGAGAGAGTTAGTTCCCCTTTCTCCGCATCCTTGCCAACACCTGTTGTTTCCTGAATTGTTAATTTTAGCCATTCTGACTGGTTTAAGATAATATCTCACTGCAGTTTTGATTTGTATTTCCCTGATGATGAGTGATGTTGAGTATCTTTTCATGTGTCTATTAGTCATCTGTATGTCTTCTTTGGAAAGATGTCTATTCATGTCTTCTGCCCATTTTTTAACTGGATTATTTGTTTTTTGGTTGTTGAGTTTGATAAGTTCTTTATATATTTTGGAAATCCTTTATCAGATATGTCATTTGCAAATATCTTCTCCCATTCCATAGGTGGTCTTTTAGTTTTGTTGATTGTTTCCTTCACCATGCAGAAGCTTTTTACTTTGATGAAGTCCCAATAGTATATTTTTGCTTTTGTTTCCCTTGCCTCAGGAGACATATCTAGTAAGAAGTTGCTATGGCTAATGTCAAAGAAGTTTCTGCCTATGTTCTCCTCTAAGATTTTGATGGTTTCCTGTCTCACATTTAGATCTTTCATCCATTTTGAATTTATTTTTGTGTATGGTGTAAAAAAGTGGTCCAGTTTCATTCTTTTGCATGTTGCTGTCCAGTTTTGCCAACACCATTTGTTGAAGAGACTTTTTCCCATTAGATATTCTTTCCCACTTTGTTGGAGAGTAATTGACCATATAGTTGTGGGTTCATTTCTGGGTTTTCTATTCTGTTCCATTGACCTATGTGTCTGTTTTTGTGCCAGTATCATACTGTCTTATCACCACAGCTTTGTAATATAGCTTGAAGTCCAGAATTGTGATGTCTCCAGCTCTGCTTTTCTTTTTCAAGATTGCTTTGGCTATTCAGGTCTTTGTGGTTCCATACAAATTTTAGGATTGTTTGTTCTAGCCCTGTGAAAAATGCTAATGGCATTTTGATAGGGATTGCATTAAATGTGTAGATTGCTTTGGGTACTATAGACATTTTAACAATGTTTGTTCATTCAATCCATGAACATGGAAAGTTCTTCCATTTCTTTGTGTCATCTTCAATTTTTTCATCAATGAAAACTGCATCTTACTATAGCTGTAAAACTTCTGTAGGTATGCTTTATCAAGTTGAAGAAGTTCTCTACTATTCCTAGTTTGTTGACAGCATTTATCAGGAATGGATGTTGGATTTTGCCAAGTGTTTTTTCTGTGTCTATTAAGACAATCATATGGTTTCCTCTTTTAGTTTCAATATAGTATATTATTTGAATTTCAAATGTTAATCCTATCTCACATTCCTGGAATAAACCAGATTTAGGTATGATATATTGTACTTTTTATATATTATTGGGTTTTATTTGCTAAGATTTTGTTTAGAATTATTATATCAAATTTCATAAGTTACATTGATAGTACATTTATTTCGTGTAATGCCTTTTTCTGTTTTTATATTAGGGTAATATTGGCCACATTGAATGAGTTAGGAAGTATTTCTTCCTTTTCAATTTTTTAGGGCTTAATGTGGAACTTGTATTATTTCTTTCATAAATGTTTGATATATTCCTTCTTAGAGCTGAATACTCTCATTGTATGGATATGCCACAATTTTGTAAAAAAAAAAAAAAAAAACAGCAAACAAAAAAACATTACCTATTAATCAATAATAAAGCCATAAGGCCTGAAGGTGTTTTTTGTTTCCTGTGGTTTTTCTTCCTAGCCTGATGGTTATGAATGTTGGCTCTTTGGTGGCAGGTAAGTTCCACCACTCTCTGGGGAATTGATCTCAGCTGCTGGAAGCCACCAGGCTTTGGAGATTAAGTATCTCCCATAGGACAGCCTGCAGTCAATGACTGACTGATCTGACATCCTTTTCTCAGTACCTTCTCTGGGGCATAAATCACGCTTCAAATTTCCTCACAGGATTCTGCTGAAACTCAACTCTACCTGAAACCACATTCTTGTTCACCTGCTTCCCATTCCCTATCCTTCTCATGTTTTTAGAGATTTCTCTAGAAAATTCTTCCATAAAAAAGCATTTTCACCTGGGATTGAGCCCTGTGTTGGGCTCCCTGCTCAGTGGGGAGCCTGCTTCTCCATCTCTGTCTGCCCCTCCCCACCCGTTCATGAGGGCCCTCAAGCTCTCTCATAAATAAAAAACAAAATCTTAAAAAAAAAGCATTTTCATAAGAATCTCTTCTCAGCCTCTGCTTCCAGAGTACCCTATCAAAATTAATCAGGTGTTTAACTTAGCATATTCAAAATGAAATCCTTGCTTTTTCTCACCACCAGCTGCAAAACTTTCTCTTTTGCCAAACTTTCCTTTCCCAGAAAAAAAGGTGCTGTCATCAACCCATGTATCCAAGCAAAAATAGAAGAGTCCTCCTTCATTCTTCTCTTTCCAATTAGCAAATTCTATTGATATTACCAAAATCCATCTAAATTCCACCTACTCCAAGATACCATGAAGTCCAAATACTAAGAAGTTCTAGACTTCTCTAAGTGGATTCCTAACACTTATGCTTCACCTCTTGCTTACTTATAATCCATTGTCCCTAGAGCAGCATTATCATTTCCTGAGCCATACACTATAGCTTCTGCATAATCCCAAACTAATTATTCTGAAGTAATAAATTTTTTAGAATTTTAAGAATTGTTCAGTGTCCTTTTATTATATTAAACTAATTATGGCCCCCTTCCCTCAATCCCAATTATACCAAATACTGCCAATGCATAAATTTATTAAGTTAGATATTTGTCTCTGAACAGAGATAAAAAGTGCAGAATTTAATTAAAATAGGGTTTCTATATAACATGGATTAAATCTTATTTTCCCTAAATCCTTAAGAAAAAAGTATCACAGAATGTGACCAATCATATTAAAAGGTAGATTAATTAATGTGTACATACATATATATCTGGAAATCTATTTGGTGAAACTCAAACTATGTAATAAAAACCAACATTGCACATTATTGATATTTGTATTTGTTATAGAGTTCATTATTCTTATAAATTTATTTCAGCTCAAATAATACTATAGTAGAGTGAATTAAGATTTTCTCCAAAAACTATTTTCAATCTTTTTTTATTTCACCGAGTATTCTTTCCACATCTTATCTCAAAATGTTCTTAAAAATTACAACACCAAGGGGCACCTGGGTGGCTCAGTTGGTTAAGCAACTGCCTTCGGCTTGGGTCATGATCCTGGAGTCCCTGGATCGAGTCCCGCCTCGGGCTCCCTGCTCGGCAGGGAGCCTGCTTCTGCCTCTGACGCTCCCCCCTCTCATGTGCTCTCTCTCTCTCTCATTCTCTCTGTCTCAAATAAATAAAATCTTTAAAACAAAACAAAAAAAAATTACAACACCAAGAAATTTGTTTCCTTTGCAAAAATCTCAATTTATACATTTTTCTATTAAATTACTTTTTAATATAAAAATCTTTTATGCCAAGAGAATTACACTGTTGCATATATTAACATAAAATATTCAAAATACTAGCAATATATTAGTGCAATTGTGGTCACAATGGTTCAGACAACTAAAACATATTTATAAGATAACCATATCATATTTAAAGCATAGAAACCTCAACAACAATAGAAATGTAAGTCAGAGGGCAGCTCTGTTTTTCTTCCATTGCTTTGTGTGAGGTCATTTAATCATGGTTTTAATCACAGCAATCAAAAATGTACATGACAGGGGGCGGAGCAAGATGGCGGAGGAGTAGGAGACCTGGATTTCGTCTCCTCTCAGGAATTCAGCTGGATAGGGATCAAACCATTCTGAACACCTACAAACTCAACAGGAGATCGAAGAAAGGAATAGCAACAACTCTCTGAACAGAAAAGCGACCACTTTCTGGAAGGTAGGACGTGCGGAGAAGTGAATCCGAGG
>NW_028033266.1:0-551 GCF_054177405.1 Leptonychotes weddellii
CTGGTGTGTCCTTCATGGGGAGGGCCCTGAGTCTGGGCCTTGTGTCCCTGTGGTGGCCTGAGACTCATGCAGACATGGAGAAGACCCCTGTGTTGAGCTGGGAAGGTCTGGTCCTGTGGGCAGAGCAGCCTGGGAAAGTTTCTAAAGGGCTGGGAGGGATTTCTTGGAATCAGGTTTGTGGTCGCCCCCCCCCCCGCCACCGCCCAGCATAATGAGCAGTAGGAAAGGCTCTGTTCCTTCTGGGGACTGTTGCTATCCTTGAGCCCAGCTGTCTGCTCTGAGGCCCAGAGCTGTGGGCTCATCCTGCCTCCTTTCCATTGATGTTCACCTGCCTCCTGCCCTGTGTCTCCCCAGCTCTGAGGAAATGGAGGATTGCTGCAGGGGCTCTTTGCTCTCCCATCTCCCCTTCCTGCTTCTCCTCTTCCAGCTGCCCGCTGGGGGTTCTGCAGGTGAGTGTGTCCCCTCCCTCTTCCTGTGTCTCCCTGGGGTGGGTGAGAGACCCCAAGACTGTTAAAACCTGCCCCCACTGCACTCTCCAGTCCTCTAACAGA
>NW_028033267.1:0-551 GCF_054177405.1 Leptonychotes weddellii
ATATAATTCAAACACTGTGAGTAAGGTAAGCTCAAGACTTACATGGTCAGAGTAAGAAATGTGTTTCATCTTTGTATATTTCCAGTTCTAGGTAAGTTTTTACACATTTAAGTGCATCTAAAATATTTACTGAGCTGAAATCATAAGTGTTTTATGGTACTCAAAGGTAACCAAATGATATTCATCACAAAGAAATGCACAGAAAACAAGCCGATCACAGGATAATGAAACAGAAATTCTTAATGTGTCATAAATCTATTTTTTTTTTTCTTTTTAATTTTTTTCTTTTTTCTTGTCTTTTTTTTTTTTTAACTTGACATAGTTTAACCTGACATGGAACTGAGGTGACTGGTTCTTTGTATTAGTCATGAGTTCTTAAAATACGAGTAGGTAATGAAATCCTAATAGCTTATGCAAATATGTTACTTTGTTGGATATCATTAAAAAAGTCCATAGGTAATGGCTTCAGGCATAGTTGGATCTAGCTGCTAAAACAATATTTCCAGGGTTTTCTTGGATCTGTTTTCCTCTCTTTAGGCTTTATTTCAGCC
>NW_028033268.1:0-551 GCF_054177405.1 Leptonychotes weddellii
TAACACTGTTCTTCTTTTTCAGTGTTGGATTGACCATTCTACATCATTTATTTATATCTTCATAGACTCAAGCTGTTGTCTACAGAAAAGCCTGTGCAGATTTTGTTTGGGATTGCATTAAATCCATAGACCAGTTTGGAGATAATTGACATCTTACCAATATCAAGTCTTCTAATCCATGTACATGGTATATATTTCTATTGATTTAAGACTTCTTTAATATCTCTCAGCAGCATTTTGTAGTTTCAATGTGAGGTCTCACACAGCCTTTGTTAAATTTATTCCTATTTATTTTATGTTTGTGATGCTATTGTAAATAACCCTTGGTTAATTTCTAATTGTGGCTACTATATAAAAATTATATTTTTGAAGGTTTGAAGGTCAATATAAAAATTCTACTTTATACCTTCCAACTTCAAACTTTTTATACCTTCAAACTTTACTTATTCTAGTAATTTTTGTTGTTTCTTTAGGATTTTCTATGTACACAATCATGTCATCTGTGAATGAAAATAGTTTTACTTCTTCCTTTCCAATATTTGCCTTTTGTT
>NW_028033269.1:0-551 GCF_054177405.1 Leptonychotes weddellii
CAGCCTGCCCTCAGGCCCCTTCCCCATGGTGTCCATATGTGCAGGCATTGCTAGGCCTAGAGGGAGCTGTTTACTTAAAATCAGCAAAACTCATACTCTGAATAAAACCCCAAGGGTGTAGACATCACCCACACAACCCCCGCGGTGTGAGTGTGCTGGTAAAAGAAGAATCTCCTCCAGGGCGCCTGGGTGGCTCAGTTGGTTAAGCGACTGCCTTCGGCTCAGGTCATGATCCTGGAGTCCCGGGATCGAGTCCCCGGATCGAGTCCCCGGATCGAGTCCCGCATCGGGCTCCCTGCTCGGCAGGGAGTCTGCTTCTCCCTCTGACCCTCCCCCCTCTCATGTGCTCTCTCTCATTCTCTCTGTCTCAAATAAATAAATAAAATCTTAAAAAAAAAAAGAAAAGAAGAAGAATCTCCTAAAGCTATTCGTCATCACAGTGAATAGTTGAGAAATAATAACATTACGAATTTTTCACTGTGGATCCAGAAATCAAGTTGGTATTATTGTCTTTAGGTAAGACAATGTTGTTGCTTCTGCAAACACAGCTT
>NW_028033270.1:0-551 GCF_054177405.1 Leptonychotes weddellii
CCAATTCTAGGCAGGCCATAATGGGGAGACCTGGAAGCCCACTCAGAAGCATAGGGACTCTGGGAAGCAGGAGGCAATGGATGTCTGTGTCTCAATTTTAAGCTCTTTGCTCTGAAGTAATGTAATCCCTCTGGCGGTCACACATGACGACCTCAACATGGGTGTGTCTGGAGGGGGTAATCCAGAATGGAGCAAATGGGGTAGAAGTACCATCCAGTCCATACTTCTCGATGACACTCATTCCAGAACCCTCACATTGAGGGCGCATGTATTCTTTTTTGGTACCATATCTACAAATTATTTATTAGTCATCTGTATATATTCATGTTCAAATTGATATGAGTAGATTAAAATACTTTGGAATTAAGCACTTCATAGTTAACTTTGCAAATATTTTTTTCTTGGTAAATTCTAAGTATTGAAATAATAAGATTTCTATTGTTTTGTTATGTTACGTTAGTCACCATACTTTACATCATTAGTTTTTTTTTATTTTATTCTTATGTTAATCCCAATACATTACATCATTAGTTCTAGATGAAGTGTTCCAT
>NW_028033271.1:0-551 GCF_054177405.1 Leptonychotes weddellii
TGGCGATGGTGGCGGTGGTGGCGGTGGTGGCGATGGTGGCGATGGTGGCGATGGTGGCGATGGTGGCGATGGTGATGATGTTGGTGATGGTGGCGATGGTGGCGATGGTGGCGATGGTGGTGATGGTGATGGTGGCGATGGTGATGGTGGCGATGGTGGCGATGGTGACGATGTTGGTGATGGTGACGATGTTGGCGATGGTGGCGATGGTGGCGATGGTGGCGATGGTGATGATGTTGGCGATGTTGGTGATGGTGGCGATGGTGATGGTGGCGATGGTGGCGGTGGTGGCGGTGGTGGCGGTGGTGGCGGTGGTGGCGATGGTGGCGATGGTGGCGATGGTGGCGATGGTGATGGTGGTGATGGTGGTGGTGGTGGTGATGTGATGACTGGTGATGATGATGAAGGTAATGATGATACAATCTTTTATGTTCATGTTAGGCTGACCATGAATAAAACATTTCTTTCCATACTGAACTGATACTTCTCTGACCCTCTGGGGAGGCACTGAGGCATTCTATCAATCACCCAGCAGAGTGAATGAGGCCAAG
>NW_028033272.1:0-551 GCF_054177405.1 Leptonychotes weddellii
AAAAGTTTGAAGCCTCTGAATCTAAAACACACTCTGTGTCTTATAATCCCATCTCAACCCAACTGTGCCTGGAGAAGTCCACTTTATGACATCCTTCCTCCAAGCCATCCTTGAAGTCCCAAAGCTGGACTGGATGTATCTCCAATGCCTTGCTGCTCCCATTCTTGTGTCTTACCATTCCTCTCTCCTCATGGCAGCCCGTGACAGCTTCATCATTTCACTTCCTACTTCGATCCTTCCACTGATTCTCAACACACTTAGAATTCATCCACACCCCTCACTGCAGACTCTAAATTCTACAACATCTGGCCCCATGTTGTTCCTCAACCTCATATAACTGTTCCCTTTGTCCTCTGGGCTCTTGCCCCATTGGCCTTATAGATCTCTTCTCAGTTACCACAGGAAGCCAATTTTGTCCTAGGCTCTTTGCCTACTTCCATCTTCTACACAGAGGGCTTCCCCCAAATCTTTGCATGGCTTGGTCCTTCCTGTCATAAGGACTCACCTTTCCTCAAGCACTCAATCTATAGCAGACACCCACTCATTCTAGA
>NW_028033273.1:0-551 GCF_054177405.1 Leptonychotes weddellii
ATTTCTTTTTTTTTTTTTTTTTAAAGATTTTATTTATTTATTTGAGACAGAGAGAATGAGAGACAGAGAGCATGAGGGGGAGGAGGGTCAGAGGGAGAAGCAGACTCCCTGCCGAGCAGGGAGCCCGATGCGGGACTCGATCCCGGGACTCCAGGATCATGACCTGAGCCGAAGGCAGTCGCTTAACCAACTGAGCCACTCAGGCGCCCCAGAGGAAGAGTTTCTTTTTTCTTTTAAAGATTTTATTTATTTATTTGAGAGAGAGAGAATGAGAGACAGAGAGCATGAGAGGGGGGAGGGTCAGAGGGAGAAGCAGACTCCCTGCCGAGCAGGGAGCCCGATGCGGGACTCCATCCCGGGACTCCAGGATCATGACCTGAGCCGAAGGCAGTCGCTTAACCAACTGAGCCACCCAGGCGCCCCTTGGAAAGTTATTTCTTAGAATATTCAGTCCCATAGGCTAACAGATTTCCACAGGGTGGCTGTGGAGAGGTGGCATACCGTACGATCAGGATACACTCCATGTAGTCTTCCACCTGACTCTGAAAATG
>NW_028033274.1:0-551 GCF_054177405.1 Leptonychotes weddellii
TATTTTTATCATACCTAATATCTATATTTACTAGATTATATATAATAAAATGATGCATGTAATAATTCAATATAATATATTATACACATTTAATATATTTCATATGCTTATATAGTATATATACAATATTATAATATGTAATATTTAAAATTATTTATAATAAATATCATATACATTTATATATTTTTTTCCTTTTCCCCCTAACAAGGACCCCGATGCCCTGGACGGCAGAGTACCACAATCTGACAGGCCCTGGAAGGAAAGCTGGAGGCTCTAAGGTGACAGAAAGAATGAGGCTTTGTTTGGGAACAAAGCAGTGCAAATGCCTCCCCACCCCAGCACCTTTTCTCTTCAGCCCTAAAGGCAATTCCTTGTCTATGAGGGAGGAGGCCATAGAGGAATCAGGACAGGACAGAGAAGCCCCAGAGTCGGCTGCATGAGGCCACATTGTTGGCTTTCCCCTCCTCCCCTCCCCAGGGGTCTCTTGCCCTGGGCCCCGGTAGCATGGCAGGTGATTCTTTTTCATGACAAGAACCGCTCCAGGTGTGGGC
>NW_028033275.1:0-551 GCF_054177405.1 Leptonychotes weddellii
TTGGCACCTGTGATCCCAGGCCCCGGCACCGGCCTGGCCAAGTGCTGATGGCGGGCTTCTAGAACTATGGTGAGAGGAATAGGTTTATTTTGATCTGCTTAGCACTATGAAGAGAATTTGCGAACGGGAGTGGAGACTGGTTCAAGAGGCAAGGAAGAGAATGAGTGGTGAGTTACCAAGTAAAACACACAGTCTCTGAATTTGGAAGCTGGATGTCCAACTCATTGTCAGGTGCTGAAATTCATCCAGGGGACTCTGTTCATACTACTGAGGTAAGGGAACACATGAAAAATTGAAACTGTCAAAGAAAACATTGGGTAGCAGAAAATACCACATACGGAGGTTGAAAGGTAAACACAAACTGAAGGAAATATTCACAATCGCTACGACGAAGTATTAATATCCTTAAAATAGATGATGTGTAGATTCATATGATAAAGGGTAAACAATCCAATAGGAGAGTGGGTCAAGTTCATAAAGCTGGTAATGGGCCACGCAACAACAAAGGAACAGCCCATGGCATTATTAAAATGTGCCTGACCTCACTCATC
>NW_028033276.1:0-10193 GCF_054177405.1 Leptonychotes weddellii
TTAAAAAAAAAAGAAAAAAAAGGGAGAGAATGTGCTCAGGCAGGAGAGTAGAACAAAGCCATACACTTGAGATTTAGGGTATATTTTGATCTGTTAGAAGAAACTGGTATCTCAAAATTTTAAAGAGAGAACAACTTATATATATATGCCAAAAATAAGGGTAACTACTATGAAGGGATATAATATGACTCTAAAAATGAGAAATAAAAATATTTTTTAAAAAAAGGATTGATAAGATGTTGGTTGAAAAAGGGAAAAAGAAAATTCAAAAAAAAATAAAAGACAGTTGAAAAAAATTAACTTTGAAAGACTAAATCATGGTAAAAAAGCCATGGATTCTATGTGCATTATTCCCCTAGCACTGGAGTTCTGCCGTTTATGGCAACCCCGAGCTGAGAGCCCTGCGCCTCAGCTCCGTCTCTGCAGCTGGCTTCCCCACTCTGATACCTGGGAGCTCTGCTGCACTCAGGCACCCCTGGACTTTCTGTGACCCCAAGGGTCCTGAGACCACACTGTCCCACGAGGTTTCCACCCCCCACTTAGCCACCGGAGTGACGTCCCTCAGTGGAGCCAACTTCTAAAAGTTCCGATTTTGTGCTCCGCGGCTCTATCACATGCCAGAAGCGGCCAATGTAGGTCCCCTCCCCCGCCGCCTATCCTCCCAAATATCACCTCGGATTCACTTCTCCGCACGTCCTACCTTCCAGAAAGTGGTCGATTTTCTGTTCAGAGAGTTGCTGCTATTCTTTTCTTTGATCTCCTATTGAGTTCCTAGGTGTTCAGAATGGTTTGATCCCTATCCAGCTGAATTCCTGAGACCAGACGAAATCCAGGTCTCCTACTCCTATGCCATCTTGCTCCGCCCCCTTCACAAATTATTCTTAAGAAAATGTTCAATACATTGAGGTAACAATAAGTTACTGAGTGTATGTTTAGTATACGGTTGTGTGGGGATTTAGGTCAGTATTGGGTTACAGGCTTCTCAAATCCTATGTAATCCAATGTGAAAATCTATAGGTTGTATAAAATGAATTTAAATGTAAAACTGCCTCCCCAAAATAGATGAAACTTCATTACACATGCCCTCACACACACCTAAAGAAATTTTAAAGACAACTAATTTAGTAATCTCTATAATGGATGGGGACCAATAATTTGATAAACTACATTATGCCAGAAAATTCCAGTCCTGCTGCAGCACCTGTAAGTCTGATCTGATTTCAAAGTTTTTAAAACATCGAGATCTGAGATACCAATTATACATGAGGATTCTTTATGGGTCCATTATTCTCACTAAAGAGAAAGTCTTCTTCAGAGTATTTTATGTATTATGTGACTCTGATGTCCGAATAGTCGCTGACATAAAGGCTTGAATTACCTTTAAGTATTAAGTGTCAGCTTTCTAGTGGCTTTAAACTAAGAAATGTGGAAAATTCACCTCCAGGAAATTTGTCACACTTTGATTTACAAATTCTTAACTGAAATAAACAAGAAGGGTGGGAGGGTGGGGGAATTTGATTGGCAAGGTACCACGAAAAATTTACCCAGTGGCTTTCACATGCTAGAGTTTCCTTGAGGGAGACAGCTTCAGTCATTTAAGATCCTGTCGTATTTTGAGAGGTAAGCTACAGACTCAAATCACCAGTTTTATAATGTGTTATTTTCTGGTCTGTCTTTTCCAAACCTATCTCCTTGATAGGATGTTCTGGTTTTTTTCAGAAAGAAGTCTGAACTTCTTAGTGTAAGTAATGATCACAACCCCATAAACTTCAACTTGACAAATCAAAGCACCTCCCTTGATGTAATATCACTAAGTAAAGCTTACCTCTCCTTGGACATGTGGGCCATATCCTAGATGAGAATACTCAGAACCACATGTTGGTCAATGGGCACAAAATTGCAGTTATGTAGGATGAGATCTAATGTATAGCATGATGACTATAGTTAATAATACTATATCGTATGCTGGAAATTGGCAGGAGAGTCAATTTTAGGTACCTCACCACACACACAAAAAAATGGTAACTATATGAGGAGATATATATGTTAATTAGTCTGACTGTAATAATCATTTCACTATGTATATGTTTATCAAAACATTATGTTGTACACAATTGCATATTTATATATAATTTTTATTAACTTATTAAAAGAACCATATTTTACATATCCTTTTTTTTTTTAAAGATTTTATTTATTCATTCGACAAAAAGACAGAGAGAGAGGGAACACAAGCGGGGAAGTGGGAGAGGGAGAAGCAGGCTTCCCACAGAACAGGGAGCCCAATGTGGGGCTCGATCCCAGGACCCTGGGATCATGACCTGAGCCGAAGGCAGACGCTTACCTGACTGAGCCACTCAGGCACCCCTACATATCCTTTTTTTTAAAAGATTTTATTTATTTATTTGTCAGAGGAAGAGAGAGCACAAGTAGGGGGAGAGGCAGAAGCAGGCTCCCCACCAAGCAAGGAGCCCAATGTGGGACTCAATCCCAGGACCCCAGGATCATGACCTGAGCCAAAGGTAGGCTCTTAACTGACTGAGCCACCCAGACATCCCTATATTTTACACTAAAGACACATGGTCTAGATTCACCAAAGCTTCATGGACACTCAGTCAAATCACAGGAAGACTGACCTTATGTCAATTACTCACCCCAAACTAAGTGGCACAATTGTCTAGACCACACCCAACCACTCTTCAGTTTATTGGCATCAGGCATTTGTAGCTCATATTAAAATTTGGGAGGTGTTTAAGTTATGAGGATGGAGCTCTCATGAAGATGATTAGTGCCCTTACAAAAGAGACCTCACATTGCTCCCTAGCCCCTTCCACATATGAGGATACAGTAAGAAGTCTGTAACCAACTGCAAGTCCCTCAACCAGCCAACACTGGCACTCTGATCTCAGACTTCCAGTCTCCAAACCTGTGAGAAACAAATTTCTGTTGTTTATAATCTACTCAGTCTGTTGTATTTTGTTATTACAGCCCAAATGGACTAAGACCGTTCCTTTGAAATTTTTTTTGAGAATAACAAGATTATTTATTTATTATTTTCAATTAGCCAACATATAACACATCATTAGTTTTTGATGTAGTGTTCAACGATGAATACCCACCATTTGCATCGACATGGATCGAACTGGAGGGGATTATGCTAAGTGAAATAAGTCAAGCAGAGAAAGACAATTATCATATAGTTTCACTCATATGTGGAACATGAGGAATAGCGTGGAGGACCATAGCGGAAGGGAGGGAAAACTGAATGGGAAGAAAGCAAGATTATATTTTAATCCCTTTCTGGTGAAGAAGTTGAGAGCTACCAGCAGCCCTTCTTCCATCTTCATGGAAGGAAGTCATCTGTGACATTACAGGTGATGTGGAGAGAGACAGAGACAGGCAAGATGGAATGAGAGAGCTTTATCAGAGTTGAAGTTACTGGTCTAGCTTCCCTGAAGCTTAGTTGTATCTCTACCTTTCTCAAGGGTTAATTAGGTAAATAAATAAATTGACCTTTTTGACTAAATTGATCAAGTTAGATTTCTGTCACTTGAAAACAACAACAAATTCCAAACTAATCTGTTGTTTAATACCTATTTTACTGCCCCCATTTCTACCAATTTTCACAAAGATTGACACTGGATTTCCTAGATATTACCTCTATTTTCCCCCTCATAGAATTTTTGTCTTGAACATTTATTTTGATTTTTTTCTTTTTATCTTCAGATATTTCCTTTTCTTTCCATACTTAAAAAAGCTACACTAGTTGTTCAATACTAGACACATTCATTGATTTAATGATTTATTAATATTAACATTTTTTAGCTAAAATGTGTGCCTACTTATAATATTTGAATTGCTTTTGTCAATTTATTCCAAAAAGTCATACAAAGGAAGTATCCTTCTATAATGACTCAGTGCTAGCCTTTGAAATTTAATACCTCTGTCTTAATGTTTAACTTACTATCAAATTTAAAAAATAAAATGAAAATGTATCTGTGATAATATAAAAATCCTAAGGCACTAACTCAATATTTTAAAGTACTGATAATGCAATGGTCAAAGATTTAAAAATTTAATGGATCAATGAGATTTTTCAAAATCAGAATTAACACAAAAAAGAGTGACGTATAATACTGGAGGATATGGCCTTAGGGTTCAGGTTTTTTTTTTTTCTTTTAGATTTAGAAATAAATTATACAATTTTGTAAAGTAAGTTCTAGGTGCTGTTTTGATGGCCAATAAGTTATAGTAAAGTGGGTTATACTTTTGAAGTCAGAGATAGGGCAATGAAAAAAGTCTAATGTGATTTCCCAGGAACAATAAAGTGTCAATTATTACAATGAACCAAAACTATAACAAAATATGTCTCTAAAAATCTTGGCAAGGATTTAAAGAAACTAGATGCTAAATAAAATCAATGTTTAAAGGACATTGTTATTTAAGTGTTTTAGAAGAAGTAACAGTAATTCTTCAGGAGAATTTTTACTTTTTTGACTCTCTCTCTAACTCCATTTTCATAGATGCACCTTGACTTAACTAACACCTGTAGTATTTTAGTCATTTAAGTGCACTGTTTTTTTACCTCCCATATAACTTGCAGTGACATTGTCCTATAAAATAAACTAGGTTATGAGTAAAGATTTGCCAGTGGCATGAAAACAAACTATGTTCTAATTTTGTCCATTATTAGGTAATTTTAAATTTGTACATATACCTAACAAGCAATTCACAGTTTTCTTTGCAGTCCAATCTATACTACCTTTTTAAGAAAAATCTTTTAAAATATTGGTGCTTTAGCTCTAATTAAACTTATTTTGCTTATCTAGAATTTGCAGATCAGGGTCTGGAGTTCCTTCCTGTTATGAATAATATCAAGGATTCTCAAAATATAAGAAATTACTCTTGCTTTAAATATTAAAGTACTTTTCCCCTAGACCTTTAATGTACACTCCATGCATGAATATTTGAGTAAGACTTTGATGGCAACCTAAATTTGGTATATAAATGTGCCCTAGCACCTCTTCCAACTCACCCTGTTAGGGGATAGAGACTAAAGGTCATGAAAAGGCAGGGGTCAAGAGTAGAAGGTCTCAGAGATGGATTTATCCATCAATGTTTTAAATATTTGCAATATTCTCTCACATTTGAATGTTTAAAAGACAATCCTTCACATTGAAATTAATATAGATATTGCATGAGCAGTTGGGTCATCCCCATTTCCCACTCCTTGTCTGGCACCT
Source organism: Leptonychotes weddellii (assembly GCF_054177405.1). Taxonomy (NCBI): domain Eukaryota; kingdom Metazoa; phylum Chordata; class Mammalia; order Carnivora; family Phocidae; genus Leptonychotes; species Leptonychotes weddellii. Next base: position 5,244 of record NW_028033276.1, read on the forward strand.
GAGAACTCTTCACTTTCATTAATAACAGTTCTATGAAATCCCCAATGAGACATTAAAAGTCGTATAGTCTTTTCTATCTGGTCTCATTCTTTTTATTATCTATCTATCTACATATATATATATATTTTCACATGGAAATTGAGAAATTTTGTTCTGTGTATATTAATGGGACTATTGTGGGATTTTAATATTTATGTAAGAAACTTAGATTATCCTTAATTCTAGGCTTATCATCCTAAAACTTGGGGAAATAGGATAGCACTTGATATCAGAACTTGGACTAGGAGTCAGAAATGATTCTACTAGCCACTGCCTACCCACCTATCCCTCCTTCTGACATCCTTAACTAAGAAAATTATTCTCCTGATGCATAAGCCCAATTTATATAAAAACTTGTCAGCTTTCTTAATTGCTGTTCTTTGGGGGGCTACTAAATCTGGTGAATAAGCCTAATTCATTTTTTGTGACTTAATCTTTCCCCATTCCTACCAGACAATACTAATAGAAGGAACCACTCCACTTTTTCATGTGTCTGTTGGCCATTTGGATGTCTTCTTTGGAAAAATGTCTGTTCATGTCTTCTGCCTATTTCTTGATTGGATCATTTGTTCTTTGGGTGTTGAGTTTGATAAGTTCTTTATAGATTTTGGACACTAGCCCTTTATCATTTGCAAATATCTAAAGGAGAACCCAGGCAGCAACCCCTTCGACCTCAGCCACAGAAACTTCTTCCTAGAAACATTGCCAAAGGCAAGGGAAGCAAGGGCAAAAATGAACTATTGGGACTTCATCAAGATAAGATATTTTGTTTTTAAAAATACACACTAGGGGCGCCTGGGTGGCTCAGTCAGTTAAGCCTCTGCCTTAAGCATCTGCCTTAAGCACTTGCCTTTGGCTCAGGTCATAATCCTGGAGTCCCAGGATCCAACTGTACAGGGGGCTCCTTGCTCAGCAGGGAGTCCGCTTCTCCCTCTCCCTCTGCCCCTCCCCTGGCTTGGCCTCTCTCTCAAATAAATAAATAAATTCTTTTAAAAAATGCACACTAATAGGGACTACTACAACTATACACCAGAGGCTCACTACCTTTAATTATGGTGCAATAGATGAACAATTGAGTGTGATATTTACACATTTTAGAAAGCTCCCCTCCCCCAATAAATCTAGTGTCAGATTAAAATTCATTTAAAAAACTTGGTCAAGTGTAGACAATTTGAATATCAATTGGATTTTGGGAATCTTATGTTTCAGTCTAGAAGTCAGTACAAAATGGCTTTTTATTCTAACTTCGCTATTATGCTGAAAAAAAGTGATTTTGATAAAATAATTTTGAAAATGTAAGTAGCAGCATCAAATGTATCAATCAAATGTGTTTTAATCCATCAACAAAACTTATATTTTATACATCATGTATTATTTTAATGTGGAAACAAAACTAGGTGACAAAGTATCAGTTGTACTTATGGGAAAAAGTAAAATGAGCCTATTGGGACCCTCTAATCCCTGATTCCAAGTTGTCATGGCAATGACCAACAGAAGACACAAATGGAAGAAAACCTACATCATTTCTAGTGACAGTGGAGTAATACCTTCCACATACTAAAACTTTGGGAATTTGCACTTGAGATAGTCTGGATAACAAAGATACACTGTATCAACTTGCAATCCTCCCTCCTAACAAAATGTCATTATCAGTGGGCAGTATTCGTGGAGCAAACCCTAGCAGAACCTCGGTAACTCCCGCAAATTTTGTGAGGAAAAGTTGAGCAATAGGATAAATAGTGGACAAAATGAAAATATACAAATCGAGTTAAAAGAAAAAAAAAATCCCACTCTTGAATAACATCAAAAGGTTCCCTGAGTATGAGAAGTTAATAGAATGATACCAAGTTCACAGTATTTTCTTTTGAAGTGTCTCCATGTTACTTATAAAGAATGTGACGAGAATGCAGTCTAAGCAACAAAACAAGAAAATCAGACTGGCTTCAGACTTATCAATATTAAAAATCTGAGAATGAGCAACTTCTTCAGAATTTTAAGGGGAAAAGAAAACTTGTGACCTTTACTTTCTCTGTGTAGCTAAGTTAATTTTAATTGCATTGGCAGAATATTACTTTCAGAATTTTTTTTTGGTAACAACAAAAAAGCACTTATTATCTTAAGCCTTTTTTATGGTCAGGAATTCAGGAGCAGTTTAGTTGATTATTTCTTTTTTTCTTAAGTTTTTATTTAAATTCCAGTTAGTTAAGATACACTGTTATATTAGTTTCAGGTATATAATATAGTGATTCAACACTTCCATACAATGCCTGGTGCTCATCAGGATAAGTGCACTCCTTAATCCCCATCACCTATTACACCCATTCCCCCCCCACCCCACTTTCAGGTTATTTTTGAGGCATTTTCCATGTGACAAACTTTACCCCTTTTCACCACTTTCCTGGGGGATGGGCCTAGATCCTCACAGGAGTTTAAATATTTAGCATGCCCTAAATTGTATTTGCCACAAAATCTTTTAGAATTATTCTTTTTATCCTACAGTCACTGCCTTCATATTCCACTAAGTAGAATACCAATGACTTATTTAGTCATATTTCTTTGTAGTAAAATTGCTATACTTTTCTAAATTCACATTAGATTTTTGGGAACTTAATATATTGAAAAGTTACATAACATGAATGGATGTTTATCACTTATAAAATGGAAATACAGTGAAGAAGGCTGAAAAAATATCCTGAGTACTGTCATTTCAAAGACAATAGACATAGGTTGTCAGTTGTAAAAGAAATCAAACATATATCAACTGCCAATAAAAATTGTTACAAAAATTAATTTGTTTCTAAGTTCCAGAAGTAAGTTTTAATTTGTCTTCAATATTTAATCAGAGTTTTAGTGCAATCTTATGCAAGTGAAATTTATAGACTCTGATAAAGTTTTTCATTAGTTTTTGAACATCACAGCTCACGTTTTTTGGTGCCCCAAATAATATCCTGGTTATGGCTGACTACCTCTGCCAGACAGTAGTAAATAAGTATTATTTCTAGCCAATGTCTATCATAGCAGATGTAATGAATTACTGGGATAGGATTTATTTTTTAAGTGTTGGCTTAAAATATGACTATGTCAGGGAATTAACAGGTGCGTTAGCATTTTGATGTGGAAATCATTTCTATTCTTTATTTTGGTGCATTGTTGCCAAGTGGTTTTTCTATCATGCTGAGGAGAGTTTCCTGAGAACAAAACAAAAGCTTTCTGATTGGGTCAGGTTTACATTAAGTCTTATCATTTACATCCCTTCAAGCTGAGTAGAGAGAAAACAATTGCTATGTGCAAGGAAGTGGTGGCAGGAGAGAGGGGTGTACGCAGAGAGAACATTCATTTTTAATTCTGGTGCAATGGCACAGATGGGGAATGTCCCACATAGAGTTGTTTCTAGTCTCTGCTTAAACACATAATGATTTTATTATTTTGTGTGCCTGCTCCCTCTCCCTGTGGGAGGAGAGAGAATGGAGAAAGAAAAGAAAATTGAGCTTATTCTTTAATTTTCAACAAAACCTAAATGCACACTTAAAAGCAAACAAGAGGGCGCCTGGGTGGCTCAGTCGTTAAGCGTCTGCCTTCGGCTCAGGTCATGATCCCGAGGTCCCGGGATCGAGTCCCACATCAGGCTCCCTGCTCAGCAGGAAGCCTGCTTCTCCCTCTCCCACTCCCCCTGCTTGTGTTCCTGCTCTCGCTATCTCTCTCTGTCAAATAAATAAAATCTTTAAAAAAAAAAAAAAGCAAACAAGAAAAGTTATTGTCAACTTATATATAACCACTCTCATTCATGGTACTTAAATCAGAAAAGGCATGGCTGTTTTTGCCATGAATATTTTAAAGTTTCAAAGAGGTTCAGGGAGAGGCAGTCTTACCTGGCATGCAAGCAGCAGTATCTGTTTGAAGGACAAAAATTGCATCAGCGTGTGTGTGTGTGTGTGTGTGTGTGAATAGTTTCTAATTACTTCAATAGTATGGTGTGTCTCATCTTTCATGGTTCCCTCAGTGAAAGGCGGACAGTACCCATAGGATATTCTTTTCAGCCTTCTTCACTGTAATTGCATTTTATAAGTGATAATCATCCATTCACATTAAGTAACTTTTCAATATATTAAGTTCCTGGAAGTCTAATGTGAATTTAGAAAAGTATAGCAATTTAACTACAAAGAAATATGACTAAATATGTCATTGGTATTCTACTTAGTGGAATATGAAGGCAGAGGCTGTAGGATAAAGAGAATAACTCTTAAAAAATTTTGTGGCAAATACAATTTAGGGCATGCTAAATATTTAAGCTCCTATGAAGATCTAGGCCTATGCCCCCAGGAAGATGGTGAAAGGTGACATTTTTGTATATTTTTAAGTATATATATGTATATGTGTATATAATTTTGATAACAATTTCCATAGCCAGTTATGTGACTTTGATTTAAATAAGTGGTCCATTGAATTCAGTTCCTGTAACTAGAACCCTTTCAAGATATGTAAGATACCAACCATGTATCAGATATTATCTTACCTTTAAAATAATTATAATCTATCTTAAGAAAAAAATTATAAATACACATACCAAAAACTAAACAACATCAATTTTAAGTAAGAGTTTAGGAATTGCCAGAAGAGATGTGATTTTATTAAAATCAATTACAAATAGAACTATTATAGGAGAATTCAGAGGATGAAAGAATACCTTCCTTTTTTTTTTAATTTTTTTTTTATTTTTAAGATTTTTTATTTATTTATTTGACAGAGAGAGAGAGAGACAGCTAGAGAGGGAACACAAGCAGGGGGAGTGGGAGAGGGAGAAGCAGGCTTCCCGCCGAGCAGGGAGCCCGATGCGGGGCTCGATCCCAGGACCCTGGAATCATGACCTGAGCCGAAGGCAGACGCTTAACGACTGAGCCACCCAGGCGCCCC
>NW_028033277.1:0-551 GCF_054177405.1 Leptonychotes weddellii
TTCTAGGACAGACTGAATGACTGGAATAATTTTCATGCACGGGAGGTAGAAAATGAGAGGGGCAGCCAGGGCTCAGACTATGAGCAGACTGTATTTTCTTTTGTTTTTTTTTTTTAGATTTTATTTATTTATTTGACAGAGACATAGCGAGAGAGGGAACACAAGCAGGGGGAGTGGGAGAGGGAGAAGCAGGCTTCCCACAGAGCAGGGAGCCCGATGTGGGGCTTGATCCCAGGACCCTGGGATCATGACCTGAACCAAAGGCAGACGCTTAACGACTGAGCCACCCAGGCGCCCCTGTTTTTTGTGTTTTTTTTTTAAGATTTTATTTATTTATTTGACAGAGACATAGCGGAGAGGGAACACAAGCAGGGGGAGTGGGAGAGGGAGAAGCAGGCTTCCCGCGGAGCAGGGAGCCCGATGCGGAGCAGGGAGCCTGATGCGGGGCTCGATCCCAGGACCCTGGGATCATGACCCGAGCCGAAGGCAGATGCTTAATGACTGAGCCACCCAGGTGCCCCTGTTTTGTTTTGTTTTTTTTAAAGATTTTA
>NW_028033278.1:0-551 GCF_054177405.1 Leptonychotes weddellii
AGGAAGGGAGGAAGGAAGGAAAGAAGGGAGGCAGGAAGGAAGGAAGGGAGGGAGGAAGGAAGGAAGGGAGGGAGGGAGGAAGGAAGGGAGGGAGGGAGGAAGGGAGGGAGGGAGGAAGGGAGCGAGGGAAGGAGGCAGGCAGATAGGCAGGCAGGCAGAATGAAGGAAGAAAAAGGAAGGAAGGGAAGAAGGAAGGAAGGAAGGGAGGGAGTAGGAAGGAAGGAAGGAAGGGAGGGAGGGAGGAAGGAAGAAAGGAAGGAAGAAAGGAAGGAAGGAAGGAAGAAAGGAAGGAAGGAAGGGAGGAAGGGAGGGAGGGAGGGAGGAAGGGAGGGAGGAAGGGAGGGAGGGAAGAAGGGAGGACTAATTGTTATCTAAGCACCCCAAGGGCAATAGTTGCAGACAAGAATTGCTGACAGAGTCAGTGCTATGACACCTACACCATTTTTCAACCCTCTGGAAATATGCCGTCACTGCATAGAGGTTAGAAATTCCTTGCAAGTGTTCACCCTTCTTATTCTCTTTTCTTCCTTCCTTAGAGACTATAGGATAAC
>NW_028033279.1:0-551 GCF_054177405.1 Leptonychotes weddellii
GCCTTCTGCAGTGAGGCCCCAAGTCCACAGCAGGAGTCCTACACGCAGGTGTCTCCTGGGGCTCACGCTTCTGAACGGGTCTGGATCCCACACCTTCCAGGGGACTTGGGCCAGGGTGGGCTCATGGCTGTCACCAAGATAATTCTTGCTCTGTCTCGCAGCTGCCTCTTATTTTGGAAAAGCTCCCAGACGTGGGAGCTGAGGTTTTCCTGGTGTGTTCTTGGGATGTCCGGTCACTGAAAGGAGTGTGGGGCTCACGACCGCAAAGCTGCGCCCAGGGTTTGAGTCACCAGCTCATACTGGGGGAGCGACCGCGTCGTGCTCGGAAATTAGGTCCCGGGACAAATGGGAAAATCTCGCTGTTTGTCCCTAAACTCCAGAATACCCACCCCCCACCCCGTTCCCTGCTCCAGGCAGAATTTCTTTCTTCCTGTCTGCAAAGGTTGGTGACTTTATTCCATGGTAGTAAAACTTCTTGTCGTCAGGTGCAGCACAGAAGGCCACAAATCCCTCCAAGCAGGCGGCAGTGGCACTGGGAGCATCTGGGTATG
>NW_028033280.1:0-551 GCF_054177405.1 Leptonychotes weddellii
GTGAGAAAAAGCACATGAGGATGGGATGCTGGGGGAGATTAAGATGGGGAAAATCAACAAAAGTGAGGGACTGAAAGAGGTGCCATGTCACAGTTTCCCACCAAGACTAACAGAAATCTCCTGTTCTCCAAGGCTACGGAATGAGCCGCAGGTTAGGTGGTTAGAGACGAATGTGTTGAAAGAAATGTGACAGTATTGCAGGGGTGTTTCCACATGGGCCTTACAAGAGGTGAGAACTGATGTAGGAAAGACATTAGGGTTTGAGGCCGATAGTCAAGAAAGAGTTCTTGAGACGTTGGTTGCAAAAAGGTGATTTTATCACAGCACAGGGACAGCCAGGAGTGCCAGAGGATTGTCACACAAATCACATGGGGGGCGGGCCGGTGTTCGGTGCCAGCTTCTGGTGAACAGTTTTGACCCTTACATCTTGAAGGTTGTTGAAGGTGGAAGGTCTCATCTTCTGTAACTTCTTCCTGCTGAAGAGGGGCGTAGAGATGTCCCTACCTATGGGTCACTGTTGGTCAGTTGGGGGCCTCTATATGTAGGAGTTG
>NW_028033281.1:0-551 GCF_054177405.1 Leptonychotes weddellii
AAAAAAAATAATAAAAAACTATAAAATATATATACAATAGATGTCCATTATTTTTCTTTAATTCTTTATATCCACAGTATAAAATGTGGAGGCAATTGATTAATTGTCTTTAGATTAAAGTTAATTAAATATTATATGGCAGGCATTCTCACTATTCACATCAAAGCATCGAGGGAAATATTGTTACAATAATGCACTCTAATTGAAAAATTAGAAAACCACTGAGGAAGACTCTACCATGGCAGCGTGGGGTGGTGCAGAGCCAGACGGGAGCGACGTCGGACGCGCCGGATCTTCCTCACGGAACCACGTGGAAGCACGAAGGAGGCGCCAACGCCTCCTCATGGGTCGTTGCTTCCCCGCGAAACTCGGCGGTGTCCCGTGCTCCGGAAAGGAGGCCGGCGGAGGACCCGAATCGAAGAGGTCAGGAGGCCGGTAGGGGCAGCAGAGGTGGCGGCTGGAGGAACCCCTCCGGCCTCCAGCAACCTGTGGCCGCTGGCCCCTGAGAACCGCCGCTTTGCTTTGGATTGAATAACGTGTGGGTCGGCGCT
>NW_028033282.1:0-551 GCF_054177405.1 Leptonychotes weddellii
TAGCAAGAGCATGGCAGACCACTAACTGTATCATTCATTGTACAGCCATTAAATACTACTGCTGCTGCCACTGCTGCTCTTACCGTTGCTCATATTATTGCTTCGACTGCTACGGTTGCTACTATGACTCTTACTACTATTGCCGCTACTACTATTGCTACTACAGGTCTTGCTACTACCACCATTACTACTACTGCTATGGTTGGTACTCTGACTCTTACTACTACTGCCGCTACTACTATTGCTACTACAGGTCTTGCTACTACCACCATTACTACTACTGCTATGGTTGGTACTCTGACTCTTACTACTACTGCCGCTACTACTATTGCTACTACAGGTCTTGCTACTACAACTATTAATATGACTGCTACGGTTGCTACTATGACTCTTACTACTACTGTTGCTACTAGTATTGCTACTACAGGTCTTGCTACTACCACCATTACTACGACTGCTACGGTTGCTACTCTGACTTTTACTACTACTGCCGCTACTACTATTGCTACTACATGTCTTGCTACTACCACCATTACTACGACTGCTACGGT
>NW_028033283.1:0-551 GCF_054177405.1 Leptonychotes weddellii
TCCATCATCCTAGGTTCTCTGGCTAGACCCTTCAGATAAGTCTGACAAAAGACAGATTAACAAGAGAAAAACAAAGAGAAGTGTATGAATGTTCATTGTACATACACACGGGAGTACTCAGCAGTGAGTAACTCAAAACAGTGATTAGAAATTGAGCTCATGGGCGCCTGGGTGGCTCAGTTGGTTAAGCGACTGCCTTAGGCTCAGGTCACGATCCTGGAGTCCCGGGATCGAGTCCCGCATCGGGCTCCCTGCTCGGCAGGGAGCCTGCTTCTCCCTCTGACCCTCCCCCTTCTCATGTGCTCTCTCTCTCTCTCATTCTCTCTGTCTCAAATAAATAAATAAAATCTTTAAAAAAAAAAAAAAGAAATTGAGCTCATATAGCATCTTATAAAAACAAAGAAAAATAAATTTTTAAAGAGGTAACAAGACAAAGGAAAAGCTTGGCATTTCTAGGGTGGCACATGCGGGAAGGTAAGAGTATAGGGGAACGAATGGAAGATAGGGCTGGTTAGTAAAGTTGCTATGTAGGTTCGTCTGGTGTGGTTTCT
>NW_028033284.1:0-551 GCF_054177405.1 Leptonychotes weddellii
AGTCCCATCCATGTTGATGCAAAAGTTGGGTATTCATCCTTTCTGATGGCTGAGTAATATTCCATCGTATATATGGACCACATCTTCTTTATCCATTCATCTACTGAAGGGCATCGCAGCTCTTTCCACAGTTTGTCTATTATTATTTTCTTAGATTTTATTTATTTATTTGACAGAGAGAGAGAGAGAGAGAGAGCACAAGCAGGGGGAGTAGCAGATGGAGAGGGAGAAGCAGGCTCTCTGCTGAGCAAGGAGCCCAATGCAGGACTCAATCCCAGGACCCTGGGATCATGACCTGAGCTAAAGGCAGATGCCCAACTGACTGAGCCACCCAGGCATCCCTAAGATTTTATTTTTATTTATTTATTTGAGAGAGAGAGAGAGTATGAGCAGGGGAGGGGTAGTGAGAGAGAAAATCTTAAGCAGTTCCATGCCCAGCATGGAGCCCATCAAGGGGCTCAATCACACGACTCTGAGATCATGACCTGAGCTGAAATCAAGTGTCTGACACTTAACTGACTGAGCCACCCAGGTGCCTCTCGACTTTATAG
>NW_028033285.1:0-551 GCF_054177405.1 Leptonychotes weddellii
AAAGCCAGCAAGAAGCTGAGGGGCCTGTCAGATTAGACACAATTTGCTGCTTACAATCAAAGCCCTAATTAGTTGATTTCATAAGAGAAGGGAATATTATGATCAGTGTATTTTATTAGAAGCGTGCAGATGAGGCCTGCCTAAAATTGATAAAACACACACATCAAATCCATAAACCTGGATGCTTTTAGATTTAACAAGGAGAGGCTTGGCAAGGCAAATTAGCAGCAGCAGGACCATCACCACCATCACCATCACCAGCATCATCACCATCAGCACCATCATCACCATCATCATCACCACCATCATCATAACCAGCAGCATCATCACCACCATCATCACCATCACCACCATCATCACCATCACCATCACCACCATCATCATTATCACCATCAGCACCATCAGCAGCAGCAGCACCACCATCACCAGCATCATCACCATCATCACCATCAGCATCATCACCAACATCAGCACCATCATCATCACCATCATCACCACCATCATCATAACCAGCAGCATCATCACCACCATCATCACCATCACCATCATCA
>NW_028033286.1:0-551 GCF_054177405.1 Leptonychotes weddellii
TGGTTGGGAGGCTTCTCCTCGCCCCCCTGCCATGGGGCATATTTATATTCTCATGTAAACGGCCACTTTCTGTGGAAAGGCCCTCAGGGGTCTTCAGAGGGGCGCTTTGTGGAGGCGCTGATGTTGCAGGCTGGCCCAGCTGCCTGTGTCCACACACGCAGATACCAGGATGTGTGTGGTCTGTCTTCCTTTCCTTCCATGGCCTGGAGCCAGCAGGGGGGCCCCAGGGACCCTGCCTGTCCCCCAGGGCCAGTGTTTCCCTGGCAGGTGAGGCGGTACTGACATGAGCCACTCAGCAAACACTCGCGAGGGCGCATTCTGGTCCAGCCAGGGCTGAGTGCCCATGCCCTGGACAGCAGTGCCACCACGGGGAGGGGCGCTCAGACACTTAAAGGACGCGTGTGGTGTGGAGTGATGACCCAGGGAGCCAGGGTAGCAGGCCTTGGTTGATGCCGAAGGAGGAGGAGTTCATCGAGCTGGGCAGGGAGACGGGACGGTGTTGGTTTCAGCAGACCCAACCCCTGGCACCCCCTTCTTCACCCACACGCAAC
>NW_028033287.1:0-10192 GCF_054177405.1 Leptonychotes weddellii
AAAAAAAAAAAAAAAAAAACAGTCAACAAAACCAAAAGACAACCGACAGAATGGGAGAAGATATTTGCAAATGACACATCAGATAAAGGGCTAGTATCCGAAATCTATAAAGAACTTCTTAAACTCAACACCAAAAGAACAAATGATCCAATCAAGAATTGGGCAGAAGACATTAGCAAATATTTTTCCAAAGAAGACATCCAAATGGCCAACAGACACATGAAAAAGTACTCAACATCACTCGGCATCAGGGAAATCCAAATCAGAACCTCACACAAGTCAGAATGACTAAAATTAACAAGTCAGGAAATTACAGATTTTGGTGGGGATGCGGAGAAAGGGGAACCCTCCTACACTGTTGGTGGGAATGCAAGCTGGTGCAGCTACTCTGCAAAACAGTATGGAGGTTCCTCAAAAACTTGAAAATAGAGCTGCCATACGACCCAGCAATTGCACTACTGGGTATTTACCCCAAAGATACAAATGTAGGGATCCAAAGGGGTACATGCACTCCGATTTTTATAGAAGCCATGTCCAGAATACCCAAACTGTGGAAAGAGCCAAGATGTCCATCGACAGTTGAATGGATAAAGAAGATGTGGTATATACATACAATGGAATATTATGCAGCCACCAAAAGGAATGAAATCTTGCCATTTGCAATGACGTGGATGGAACTGGAGGGTATTATGCTGAGCGAAATAAGTCAATCAGAGAAAGGCATGAATCATATGATCTCACTGATATGAGGAATTCTTAATCTCAGGAAACAAACTGAGGGTTGCTGGAGTGGTGGGGTGTGGGAGGGATGGGGTGACTGGGTGATAGACACTGGGGAGGGTATGGGCTATGGTGAGCCCTGTGAATTGTGTAAGACTGTTGAATCACAGACCTCTACCTCTGTAACAAATATTACATTATATGTTAAAAAAAAAGATGATAGTAGGATGGGACAAAGGAAGGGGGGAATCGGAGGGGGAGATGAACCATGAGAGACTATGGACTCTGAGAAACAAACTGAGGCTTCTAGAGGGGAGGGTGAGGGAGGATGTGTTAACCTGGTGATGGGTATTAAAGAGGGCATGTACTGAATGGAGCACTGGGTGTTATACGCAATGAATCATGGAACACTACATCAAAAACAACAACAAAAAAGAAGGCATATGCATCGTCAACAGATACATGAAAACATGCTCTGCAACACTAGCTATCACGGAAATAAAAATCAAAATTACAAGGGGATACCACCTCACACCAGTCAGAATAGCTAAAATTAACATGTAAGGAAACAACATATGTTGGCCAGGATGCAGAGAAAGGGGAACCTTGTTCCACTGCTCCTGGGAATGCAAGCTGGTGTAGCCATGATGGAAAATAGTGTAGAGGTTCCTCAAGAAATTAAAAATAAAGTTATCCTATGACCTAGAAATTGCACTACTAGCTATTTAACCAAATGATAAATATGTATTGATCTGAAGGGGCACCTGCATCTCAACGTTTACAACAGCAATGTCCACAATAGCCAAACTCTGGAAAGAGATGAGATGTCCATCAAAAAAATGAATGGATAAAGAATTTATGGTATAAATAAATATATACATATGATGGACTATTATTCTGCCATCGGAAAGGATGAAATCTTACCATTTCCGTAGATGTGGATGGAACAGGAGGGTATTATGCTGAGCCAAATATATCAATGAGAAAGACAATTATCATACGGTTTCTCTCATATGTGGAATATAATAAACAGCACAGAGGATCATAGGGTAAGGGAGGGAAAACTGGATGGTAGGTTGTCAGAGAGGGAGAAGGACCATGAGTGACATTAACTATGGGAAATACACTGAGGGTTGCTCGAGTAGAGGTAGGTGGCAGAATGGGGTATATGGGTAATGGTCATTAAGGAGGGCACGTGGTGTGATGAGCAATGATGAATTATTGAACATATCTGAAACTAATAATGTACTATTTTTTGACTAACTGAATCTATGTAAAAATTTAAAGAAACAAAAAATAAACTGCCAACATTTTAGAATGCTTCTATTTAGAAGCATATATGTGTATTTTTTACAGATTGGGGAAACAATACTTTACTTTCCCTATGTGTAAAAAAAATAAATTCAGTGATGTTAACACATGACTAGGCTCGGGTAGAATACAGTAATTCAACAGCTGCAATAGCACCCAATGCTCATTTCATCATGAGCCCCCATTTAATGCCCATCACCCCCATGTCCTTTCCCTTCACCTCTCCTACAGCAACCCTCAATTTGTTTTCTAGACAGTCTCTTACCATTTTCCCTTCTTTCTATTTTAATATTATTTTATTTTTCCTTCCATTCTTGTAAGTTCATCCTTTTCTCCCTTAAAATCCACAAATGACTGAAATCATATGGTATTTGTCTTTAATTGACTTCTTTCACTTAGCATAATACACACTAGTTCCATCCACATGGTTGCAAGAGGGAAGAATTCATTCTTTTAATGGCTAAATAATATTCCATTTTATATTTATACCACTTCTTTTTTCTTATTTTCAGTTAGCCACTGTATAGTACATTATTAGTTTTTGATGTAGTGTTCAATATGATTCATTAGGTAAAACACCCAGGGCATATCAGAACCCATGCCCTCCTTAATATCCATCATCCTGTTTCGCACTCCCCCCATGCTCTTCTACCCTGAGTCCCTCAGTTCATTTCCTGGGGTCCATAGTCTCTCACCGTTCATCTTTCTCTCTGATTTCACCTCCTTCAAATTTCCCTCCCTTCCGCTATGGTCCTCTGTATGATTGCTTCTGTTTCACATATGAGTGAATCCATATGATAATTGTCTTTCTCTGCTTGACTTACTTCACTTAGCGTAATCCCCTCCAGTTCCATCCATGTCGTTGCAATTGTTGGGTATTCATCTTTTTGATGACTGAAGAGCATTCCATTGTATATATGTACCACGTCTTCTTTATCCATTCATCTGTTGAAGGGCATCTTTGCTCTTTCCACAGTTTGGCTATTGTGAACATTGCTGCTAAGAACAATGGGGTGCTTGTGGCCCTTCTTTCACTACTTCTGTATCTTTGGGGTAAATACCCAGTAGTTCACCTGCTGGGTCATAGGGTAGCTCTATCTTTAACATCTTAGGAACCACCATACTATGTTTTAGAGTGACTCTACCAACTTTTATTCCCACCAAGAATATAAGAGTGTTCCCCTTTCTCCACATCCTCCCCAATATTTGTTGTTTCCTGTTTTGTTAATTTTTGCCATTTTAACTTGTGTAAGGTGATATCTCATTGTGATTTTGATTTGTATTTTCCCTGATGTCTAATGATGTGGAGCATTTTTTCATGTGACTTTTAGCCATCATCTCTGAAGTGTCTGTTCATGTCTTCTGCCCAATTTTTGGCTGGGTTATTTATTCTTTTTTGAGTGTTGAGTTTGAGAAGTACTTTATAGATCTTGGATATCAGCCTTTTATCTGTAATGTCATTTGCAAATATCTTCTCTCATTCCCTGGAGTGTCTTGTAGTTTTGCTGTTTCCTTTGCTGTGCAGAAGCATTTTATCTTGATGAAGTCCCAAAAGTTCATTTTTGCTTTTGTTTCCCTTGCCTTTGGAGACATGTCTTGAAAGAAGTTACTGTGGTAGATGTTGAAGAGGTTATTGTCTATGTTCTCCTCTAGGATTTTGATGGATTCCTGTCTTGCTTTAGGTCTTTCATTCATTTTGAGTTTATCTTTGGGTAAGGTGTAAGGAAATGATCCATTTTCATTTTTCTATGTGTTGTTGTCCAATTTTCCCAGCACCACTTATTGAAGAGACTGTCTTTTTTCCATTAGGTTTTTTTTCCTGATTGGTCAAAGATTACTTGACCAAAGATGTGAAGGTGCATTTCTGGGGTCTCTATTTTGCTCCATTGTTCTATCTGTCTGCTTTTGTGCTAATACCATGCTGTCTTGGTGATCGCACCTTTGTAATATAACTTGAAGTCAGGCAACATTATCCTCCAAGCTTAGTTTTTCTTTTTCATCATTCCCTTTGGCGATACAGGGTCTATTCTGGTTCCATTCAAATTTTAAGATTGTTTTTTACAACACTTTGAAAAATGCCAATGTTATTTAAATAGGGATGGCATTAAAAGTATAAATTGCTCTAGGCAGGATATTTTAACAGTGTTTATTATTCCCATCCATGAGCATGAAATGTTTTTCCATCTTTTTGTGTCTTCCTCAATTTCTTTCATAAGTGTTCTGTAGTTTCTAGAGTATAGATCATTTACCTCTTTGGTTAGGTTTATCCTGAGGTACCTTATGGTTTTTGGTCCTATTGTAAATGGAATCGATTCCTTAAATTCTTTTTCTACATTTACATTGTTCATTTATAGAAAGCAACTGATTTCTATGCAATGGTTTTGTATCCTACCACATTGCTGAAATGCTGTATGAGTTCTAGTGAATTGGGGGTGGAGTCTTTGGGATTTCCACATAAAGTATCATGTCCTCTGCAAAGAGTGAGAGTTTGCTTTCTTCTTTGCCAATTTGGATGCCTTTTATTTCTTTTTGTTGTCTGATAGCTGAAGTTAGGATTTCTAGCACTATGTTCAACAATAATGCTTACGAGCTTTTCCCTTAAGGGAAAAGCTCTCAGTTTTTCTCCACTGATAATGATACTTGCAATGGAATTTTCATAGATGGTTTTTATGATATAGAGGAATGTTCCCTCTATCCTTATATTCTGAAGAGTCTCAATCAGGAAAGATTTTGTATTTTGTCAAATGCTTTTTCTGCATCAATTGAGAGGACCATATGGTTCTTTTTTTTCTTTTATTAATGTGCTCTATCATGTTGATTGATTTGCGTATGTTGAAACACCCTTGCATCCCAGGAATAAATCCCAACTGGTCGTTGTGAATAACGCTTTTAATGTATTGTTGGATCCAATTGGCTAAGATCTTCTTGAATAATTTGGCATCCATATTCTTCAGGGATATTGGTTTGTAATTCTCCTTTTTGATGGGGTGTTTGCCTGGTTTTGGGATCAGGGTAATGCTGGCCTCATAGAAGGGGTTTGGAAGTTTTCTTTCTGTTTCTATTTTTTGAAACAGCTTCAGTAGAATAGGTATGATTTCTTTATATATTTGGTAGAATTCCCTTGGGAAGCCATTTGTCCCTGGAATCTTGTTTTTTGGAAGGTTTTTCATTCTTTTTTAGATTTTGTTACTGGTCATTGGTCAATTCAGATTGTCTATTTCTTCCTGTTTCAGTCTTGGTTGTTTGTATGTTTCCAGATAGGCATCAATTCCTTCCAGGTTGCTTAATTTGGTGGCATATAGTTGCTCATAATAATTTCTAATAATTGTTTCTATTTCCTTGGTGTTAGTTGTGATCTCTCCCCTTTCATTCATGATTTTATTAATCTGGGTCCTTTCTCTTCTTTTAGACAATTCTGGCCAGGGATTTATCAGTCTTATTCTTTCAAAGAAACTGCTTCTAGTTTTGTTGATCTGTTATACTTTTTTTCTGGATTTTTTTTCATTAACCTCTGCCATAATCTTTATTATTTCTCTTCTTCTGCTTGGTTTAGATTTTATTTGTCGTTCTTTGGCCAGCTCCTTTAGGTGTATGGTTAGCTTGTGCATTTGGGATTTTTCTAATTTTCTGAGAGAGGCTTGTTTGGCTATGAATTTCCCTCTTAGGACCTCCTTTACAGTATCCTATAGGTTTTGGACTGAAGTGTTTTAGTTCTCATTAGTTTTCATAAATTGTTTAAGTTCTTCTTCAATTTCCTGGTTGACCCAAT
This sequence comes from Leptonychotes weddellii, assembly GCF_054177405.1. Taxonomy (NCBI): domain Eukaryota; kingdom Metazoa; phylum Chordata; class Mammalia; order Carnivora; family Phocidae; genus Leptonychotes; species Leptonychotes weddellii. Next base: position 5,801 of record NW_028033287.1, read on the forward strand.
CATTCTTTAGCAGGATTCTCTTTAACTTTCAAGTGTTTGAATTCCTTCCAAAGTTTTCCTTGTCATTGAGTTTCCGTTTCAAGGAACTGTAGTCTGATAATTTGCAGGGAATAATCTGAATCTTTTGGTATTGGCTGAGCCCTGATTTTTTACCCAGCATTTGATCTATTTTGGAGAAAGTTCTGTGTGCATTCGAGACAAATGAGTATTGCTGTTTCAGGCTGAATGTTCTGTATATATCTATGAAGTCCATCTGGTCTAATGTGTCATTCATAGTCTTGTTTCTTTGTTGATCTTTTGTTTAGATGATCTGTCCATGCTTAGAGTGGAGTGTTAAAATCTCCTACTATTAATATATTATTTTTGATCTGATTCTTTTGGTTAACAGCTGGCTTATGTATTTGGCTGCTCCCATGTTGGGGGCATTGATATTTACAATTGTTAGGTTTTCTCGTTATATTGACCCATTAAGAATGATAGAGTGTCCCTCTGGATCTCTTAATACAGTTTTTGGTTTAATTTCTAATTTGTCTGATATCAGAGTTGTTACCCCAGGTTTCTTCTCGGGTCCTTTGGCATGAAAAATTGTTCTCCATTCCCTGACTTTCAGTCTAGAGGACGTTCAAAATGAGTCTCTTGTAGACAGCATATAGATGTGTCCTATCTTTATAACCAATTTGCAGCCCTGTTCCGTTTCATGGGAGCATTTAGGCCATTCATGTTGAGAGTTGTGACTGAATGATATGTATTTATTAGTGCGCCTGGGTGTCTCAGATGGTTAAGCATCTGTCTTTGGCATGGGCCATGATCCCAGAGTCCTGGGATCAAGCCCCGTATTGGGTTCCCTCCTTGGTGGGGAGTCTTCTTCTCCCTCTCCCTCTACTGTTACCCCTGCTTGTGCTCTCTCACTCTGTCAAATAAATAAATAAAAGGTTTTTTAAAAATATGTGTATTTATTGCCATCTTACTGTCTGTACAGCCCCTGCTTCTGTGGAATGTCCTTGTAAATTTCTGGTCTATAATACTCTTCGGGTCTTTTTTCTTTTATAGAATCCCCCTTAGTATTTCTTGCAGGCCTGGCTTGGTGGTCACATATTCTTTCAGTTTCTGCCAGTCCTGGAAGCTCTTTTTCTCTCCATCCACTTTGAATGAGAGCCTTGTTGGATAAAGTTTTCTTGGCTGCATGTACTTTTCATTTAATACCCTGAATATGTCTTGCCAGCCATTTCTGGCTTGCCAGGCCTCTGTGGACAGGTCTGACGTTATTCTGATGTTCCTCCCTCTGTACGTAAGGAATCTCTTCCCCCTAACTGCCCTTAGGATGGCTTCCTTGGTTCTAAGATTTGTGTTTTACTATTACATGCCGGGGAGTTGATCTGTTCCCCTTGATCTTGGAAGGGGTCTTCTCTGCCTTTTGGACATGAATGTTTGTTTCATTCCCCAGATTAGGGAAGTTCTCAGCTATGATTTGCTCATGTATACCTTCTAGTCCTCTCTCTCCACCCCCTCAGAGATCCCAATAATTCTGACATTGAAATGTTTCATGGTGTAGTTAATCTCTCTATGTCTGTTCTCATGGATTTTAGGCTGTTTGGTCCACCTCTCCTTTTCTTCCTTTCTATCAGCTTATCTTCTAGATCACTAATTTGTTCTTTTGCCTCATTTACCCTAACTTTTAGAGTATCCAGTTTAGACTGTTTTTCATTTATAGCATTTGTAAGTTTGGTCTGATTGGCTTTCATTTTTGCCCTTAGAGATTCTCTATTGCTGCAAATGGTTTTCTCAAGCCTAGCTATTGACTGCATAAGTGGTACCCTGAAGTCTATCTGTGACATCTTACTTATATCCATATCCATTAGGTCTGCAGGAGAGGCCATTGTCTCTGGTTCTTTTCTTTTTTGTGAGTTCCTCTTCCTATTCATTCTTTTGAGGTATGGTTGAGGGAATCTACAGAGTCCAAAATATCAATCACAATCCCTGCAAGATGCACCCTGGAACAATCCAGAGCAGCTGGAATCATCACCAAAATAACAAAGACAAAATGAAATCCAAATATACTATTTATGAAATTTTAAAAATTTTTAAATGAAAGAAAAAAAATTTTAAAAAGGGGGCTATAATCTCTCAGTGTGGGCAAGGTAGGGTGTTTCTGTACTACCTGTGTGTACTTTGTTCTCGTGTAGAAGCTAGTATTTCCCAGATTTACAGGGAAAATAAAACTGGTATATATGTAAAGGTAGTATTGAATGGAAAAAAAGACTACATAGCAGCTTTTATATCTATATATAAAAAAACCATATAGGTATGAAAAGTACAAGTTAAAAACTATGAGATATGTTATATTAAACATTTTGTTGAAATGAGAAAAAGCTAAAAAGAAAAAACACAGAAGAAACATGAAAAAGAATAGGAAAAAAAAAAAAAGAAAAGTTGTGTGTGAGAAACACACCAGCCATGAGGCAAAACCTGGAGAGCAGTATACTACTTTTCCCGGGTGTTGGGGTTTTAGAGTTTTATGGGGACCCTAGGTTTGTCCTCCTCTTGTTCTTTCAGCTTCTTTTCTGGCGGAGGGACCTGCCATGCTGCTTGGGCGGAGTTGCCCTGCCACTTATTTGGGGGCTGAGATCTGTGGAAACTGTTTTTTTTGGCTTTTGTTCTCTCGCATCTTTTCGAGCTTTTTCTGAGGGTCAGAGCAAAGGAAAATATCCACAACTACACTACTGCTCCAGGGCAGAGAAATGAGTCTGCTCTTCTCAGATCCTTCCAGAACACACAGTCTCTGTTTCTGTAAGCATTGCTGAAAACAGCAGCCTTACATGGGCGGGTGCTACAGGGCACCAGCCACCCTCTCAGGGATTGACTCAGGCCCCCGTTTGTCTCTGACCTTTGTCTTTCTAAAACCATGAGTTTTCCCAGCAGCGGTGGAAATGGTGGCAAGAGTGGCGATGGTGGTAGCAGTGAGCCCCAGGTTTGTGGTGCCCCCTCAGCTCCTGGATCCTGTTTGAATGCTGTTACAGGCCTTTCCTGTCCTGCCACTACTGCTCTGCAAGTTATTGCCAGTACGCCAGTGCAGGATGCTTTTGTGCTCTGCTATTATATCGCTTTCCAGGGGCCAGCTTATAGTGGCGCCCTCCCCCTTCTATTTGTCTTCTGATATCTGCCTGCAGAATCAGACCTCCATCAATCATACCTGGAAACCACGGATTTTCTGCTTGTGGAGATCCAGATATATATTCTTGCATCTCAGGCTGATATTGTGGGTGTTCAGAATGGTTTGGTAGATATCCAGCTAAATTCAGGGAATTTTTGCACTGGAGTCCCCACTCCTCTGCCATCTTGCCCCCTTTACACCATTTCTTTATCCATCCAACTGTTGATGGACAACTGGGCAGTTTCCATAATTTGGCTATTGTGGACAATGTTGCTAAAAACATTGGGGTGCACATACTCCTTGGAATCATTATGTTTATATCCTTTGAATAAGCACCTAGGAGTGCAATTGCTGTGTCATATAATGGCTCTATTTTTTAATTTATTTTAATTTTAATTCACTTAAATTGCAAATCATGTATTATCAATTTCAGAGGTAGAGTTCAGAGATTTATCAATTGTATATAACACCCAGGGCTCATTACATCACGTTCCCTACTTAATGCCCATTACCAAATAAGCCCGGGGCTCTACGCACCTCTTATCCAGCAATTAGTAGTAAAAGGCAGTCATAAAAGCCTAATCTCGCCACTATTGTTCAACATAGTACTAGAAGTCCTAGCAACAGCAATCAGACAACAAAAAGAAATAAAAGGTATTCAAATTGGCAAAGAAGAAGTCAAACACTCTCTTTTTGCAGATGACATGATACTTTATGTGGAAAACCCAAAAGACTCCACCCACAAATTACTAGAACTCATTCAGCAATTCAGTAATGTGGCAGGCTACAAAATCAATACACAGAAATCAGTTGCTTCCTTATACACTAACCATGCAACTGTAGAAAGAGAAATTAGAGAAATGATTCCATTTACAATAGCACCAAAAACCATAAGATACCTCGGAATAAACCTAACCAAAGAGGTAAAGGATCTATACTCTAGGAACTACAGAACACTCATGAAAGAAATTGAAGAAGACACTAAAAGATGGAAAAATATTCTATGCTCATGGATCGGAAGAATAAACATTGTTAAAATGTCTATGCTACCCAGAGCAATCTATACCTTCAATGCCATCCTGATCAAAATTCCAATGACATTTTTCAAAGTGCTGGAACAAACAATCCTAAAATTTGTATGGACTCAGAAAAGACCCCGAATCGCCAAGGAAATGTTGAAAAACCAAAACAAAGCTGGGGGCATCATTTTGCCTGATTTCAAGCTGTATTACAAAGCTGTG
>NW_028033288.1:0-551 GCF_054177405.1 Leptonychotes weddellii
ATACTATCAGAAAGTATGCACAGGTGGATCCCTCCTCAGACATGGTGAACACACATTAATTATTTCGATAGAAAAAGTTTCTAATTAAGTTTAAGCTTATAGTTGAAAGACTCCAGATATCTGGAAGACTGGCTGTCAACCTGACAGGATAAACTAATAATCTTTTCTAACAAAGATAGTATATATATATATATATATACACTTTCATACTAAAGAATCTAGGAAAGGGACAAAAAATATATTTTTAATACAAAGATGTTATTTTTTATTTTTATTTTTTAAATCGATTATTTTTTATAGCAGTTTCAGGCTCAGCCAAAAATTGACTGAAAGATACAGATTTCCTCCATGCCCCACCTCTCCACCCATGTACAGCCTCTTCTTATTATTTACATTCACAACCAAAGTGGTACATTTGTTACAGTTGATGAATCTTCTTTGACATATCTTAATCACCAGAAGTCCATAGTTTACATTAGGGTTCATGCTTTGCTTTGTACCTTCTATAGATTTGAACAAATATATAATGACATGTGTCCATCATTATATTT
>NW_028033289.1:0-551 GCF_054177405.1 Leptonychotes weddellii
TTGGCTCAGGTCACGATCTCCGGGTCCTGGGATCAAGCCCTGCGTCAGGCTCCTTGCTCAGCAGGGAGCCTGCTTCTCCCTCTGCCCCTCCCCCTCAACTCATGCTCTTTCGCTTGCTCTCTCAAATAATAAAATCTTAAGGAAAAAAAGAAAAGGACACTTTCAAGAGAGTGAACAGGGTAGTCCGGACTTGGACAGGATGCTGGTAACACAGCAGAGCCAACAAGTGGCTCAAGTCAAGGAGAATAACACCACCCAGTTCAGAAATGAGCAAGAGACAGAACACCTCCCCACAGAAGATTCCCTCCACATGGCAGTTAAAGCCGTCAGCCACTTGTGCAATCAGGGAAATGCAAACCAATCACAATCCAAAACCCCGAATCCTCACACTGTTAGAAAGGCCAAGATGCAAGACCGACCCCGCCGAGTGTCAGTGAGAATGTGGAGCCTGAGGTGTGTGACACGAAGCAAAAATGAACCATTGGGACTTCGTCAAGATAAAAAGCTTCTGCACAGCAAAGGAAACAGTCAACAAAGCCAAAAGACAACCG
>NW_028033290.1:0-551 GCF_054177405.1 Leptonychotes weddellii
TTCTTTCTTTCTTTCTTTCTTTCTTCTTCTTCTTTTAATAGTAATGTTAGTTTTTGGCAAGAGTTTATTCTCTTCCATGTAGCAAAATAGACTTTCTTTGGATATATATATAAAATTTTATATATATATAAAGTCTTTGGAGATATATATATATAACTATATATATATATATAGTTTGAATTTTTTTTAAAGATTGTATTTATTTGTCAGAGAGAGAGAGAGCACAAGCAGGGGGAGTGGGAGAGGGAGAAGCAGGCTCTCTGCTGAGCAAGGAGCCCAACGCAGGACTCAATCCCTGGACCCTGGGATCATGACCTGAGCCGAAGGCAGACTGACATTTTACGTTCAAAAATTTCTTTTTAGAAGTGGACTAGATCATCGTATTTCAACACATACACAGGGACTGTGTCTTACAGAGCCTAGAGTATACAACCACCTAATGCAGAGAAGGCAAAGATGCACCATGTATGCTGCTATTCTCCTTCATCTCTCCTTCATAACTTTATCTATCTATCTATCTATCTATCTATCTATCTATCTATCTATCTATC
>NW_028033291.1:0-551 GCF_054177405.1 Leptonychotes weddellii
CCAGTTCCATCCACGTCGTTGCAAATGGCAAGATCTCATTCCTTTTGATGGCTGCATAATATTCCATTGTATATATATACCACATAGCCAAACTGTGGAAAGAGCCAAGATGTCCATCGACAGATGAATGGATAGATGCCACTTTTTACAAGGTGTTAGGAGAGGGGTGGTGGGCTGGTGGATCACTCTGCTGGGCAGCCATCACAAAGTACCACAGACCGGACAGCTTCAACAACAGAAATGCACTTTCTCCCAGTTCTGGAGGCCGGAAGTCTGAGATTGAGGTGCTGGCAGAAGCCTCTCTCCTTGGTTTGTAGATGGTCATCTTCTCCTCCGTGTCCTCACATGGTCGTCCCTCTGTGTCTGTGTCCTAATCTCCTCTTCTTGGAAGGACACCAGGCACATAGGACACACCCCAATGACATCTTTTTAACGTTAATTGGTTACCTCTTTAAAGGCCCTATCTCTAAATATAGTTACATTCCACAGGACTGGGGGTTAGGACTAAAACACATGAATTTGAGGGACACAATTTGGCCCATAACAGAGGG
>NW_028033292.1:0-551 GCF_054177405.1 Leptonychotes weddellii
ATGGAACACTTCATCTAGAACTAATGATGTAATGTATGGGGATTAACATGAGAATAAAAAAAAAATTAAAAAAAAAAAAGGCTATCTTTGAGATGACTGGAGAAATGTGAGTATCATCTGAGTATTAGATATGCTGAAATTTGCTGAAACAAAGTGGTGGATTGCTGCCTGAAGAAAAGCAGGTTACAAAAGGGAACGCACAGTATAAGCTCATTGGAGGGAAATATATGCACAGAAAAGCCTCGGGAAGAACAATCACTAAAGTGGCAGCAACAGCGGCAATCTCTAGATGATGAGAATATAATGGTTTTCTTTTTGCTGTATTTCTAGTTTTCTAAAATGTATAGTACTTCTTCTACAATAATGAAGATTTAAGTAGAAAGGCCCCCAGAGATACTGAGAGGTACACTCACCAGATGCCAGGTACTACCCTTTTTTTTGTTTTGTTTTGGCTTCTCCTCTCCACCCCCTTCTTCCTCCAGCCACCAGCAGAGGAGACAGTCTTCCTTTTTTTTCCTCCAGGCACTATCCTAAGTGTTTTATACACATTA
>NW_028033293.1:0-551 GCF_054177405.1 Leptonychotes weddellii
GTTTTATTATTACATGCCGGGGTGTTGGCCTGTTTTCCTTGATCTTGGGAGGGGTCCTCTCTGCCTCTAGGACACGAATGTTTGTTTCATTCCCCAGATTAGGGAAGGTATCAGCTATGATTTGCTCAGATATATCTTCTAGTCCTCTCTCTCTCTCTCTCCACCCCCTCAGGGATGCCAATTATTCTGACATTGGAACATTACATGGTGTCATTTATTTCTCTGATTCTATTTTCATGGATTCTCAGTTGTTTTTCCCTGGCCTTCTCTTTTCCCTTTTTCTCTATTATTTGGTCTTCTAGGTCACTAATTCATTCTTCTGCCTCGTTTACCCTAGGTGTTAGATTATCTTGATTAGATTGGATCTCATTGATAGGATTTCTAAATTCTGCCAATTCAGCTTTCATTTCTGCCCTTAGAGACCCTATGTTGCCATTAATCGATTTCTCCATTCTAGCTATTGTCTTTACAACTGCTAGCCTAAATTCCACCTCCAACATCTTGGTTATATATGAATCCATTTGTAAATCTGTGGCATAAGTCATAGTCTC
>NW_028033294.1:0-551 GCF_054177405.1 Leptonychotes weddellii
GAATCATGGAACACTTCATCTAGAACTAATGATGTAATGTATGGGGATTAACATAAGAATAAAAAAAAATAAATAAAAAAAGAAAAATAATTATTTTAAAAATATATTGAAAACATACCAGGTTTAAAAAAAAACGAAAACATTCTTTATCTTCTTTTTGTTTCTTATCCTTTGCCACTTAGCTACCATGACTTGACTATTTTAAAAATCCACATTCTGCCTTATGTGAGTATTCCCTTGCACATACTATGCTTTCCACCACAAAAATCTTCTCTTTTGAATCAGGTGAATTTTTTACTCATCATTCAAAACAGATCTGAATATCAAACCCTCCAGAACCCTCTCAAATCTGAATGATTCTTGGTAAAGTCAACCATTTTGTCATCTGTACTGTCATTTTATCTTCAACAAAATTCAATTATTTTATTTTTTTATCTTTTTTTATTCAAGTGGAATTAACATATGTTATATTAGTTTCAGGTGTACTATATAATGATTCAACAATTCTATAAATTACTCAGTGATATCACAATGAGTGTTCTCTTAATCCC
>NW_028033295.1:0-551 GCF_054177405.1 Leptonychotes weddellii
ATGGAACACTTCATCTAGAACTAATGATGTAATGTATGGGGATTAACATAAGAATAAAAATAAATAAATAAATTAATTAATTAAAAAAAAAAAAGAAATTTTGTTCATGTCATTAGGAGAATCAGTGTTATCTTTAATTATTATTGCTGTCTATTGGAAAAACCAGGGAATTACAGAATCTCAGAGCCTGACTTCACCTTCTTTTCCAATGCTAATTAACTTGACTAAGTCCTGTCTTAGTTCGGGTTATCTGGAAACTGTCCTTGAAATGGAGATTGGTGTGCAGTAGATTATTGAAGCAGACTGAGGAAGAACATCTATAAGGTAGTGAGGGAAGCAGGTCCTGCATCAAATGCAGGCTGTCCTTTGGGAGGAGAATGGCAGCCCTCTTTGGCTGAGGGCAATTCCTGGAAAGGGACACAGCTATGAGCCCTCAGCAGATAATATTCCTCTCTTACGAGTTTCTCAGTTCTAACTGGAATGGAGAGAAATGGAGGGAGAATCTGATCACTACACTACAGATCTACTGCAAGGTCCCTTATTGAACAGGT
>NW_028033296.1:0-551 GCF_054177405.1 Leptonychotes weddellii
ACTCAGTTTGTTTCCTGCGATTAAGAATTCCTCATATCAATGAGATCATATGATACATTCTTGAAGGCACAGCAGGAAATTCACCTCATTTGCAGGCTACACTCCTTTAACACTCAGCTGGAGAGGCTAGACACTACTAGAACATCAGAGTGATCTGTGTGGCTTCTTGGGGGACCCTAGAGCTGTTCCGGCACGGAAGCAGGAATAAAGCCCGAGAGATGAAGTCAAACCACACTTCCCGCAGTGCACGTGTGACGCTCTTAGTTTGGAAATGCATTCATGCAGCCACCGTATGGTCCCGATTCCAGCTTTCATACTGCAGAGGACAACATTTTTAGCTCAGGATATAAAAGGCTGGGGAATGCATCGGAACATTTTTAGACCATAAAGAGGAAGGAAGTACTGATGATGCTACAACATGGATGAACCTTGGAAACACGCTACGTAAAGAAGAACCAGTCGCACACACACAAAAAAGCACCCCCAAAACCAAAAAAAAGAAACACCCCACATCCTGCATGATTCCATTTATACGAGATGTACAGGAGGCA
>NW_028033297.1:0-551 GCF_054177405.1 Leptonychotes weddellii
AAATCAGTCAAAGACTCCAAAAAAGGTTGTAAAGTATGATACAATATACCTAAAATGTGGAGGGGAGAGGAGTAAAATTTTAGTGCTTTTATAATGGGTTCAAACTTAAGCAGCCATCAACTTAATAGAGACTGCTATATGTGTAAGATGTTATATATAAATCTAATGGTAATCACAAATCAAAAACCAGTAATAGATAGGCAAAATAGAAAGAAATCCAAGTATATCACTAAAGAAAGTCAGCAAACCATGAGAGAAGAGAGCAAGAGAAGAAAGGAACAGGAAGAACTACTAAAACAAATATAAAACATGCAACAAAATGGCAATAAGTACTACCCATCAATAATTGCTTTGAATGGAAATAGACTGTGCTCCAATCAAAAGACATAGGGTGATGGAATGGATAAAAAAGCAAGACCCACATGGAAGTTATTAAAGAAACCCTTTCTGGAGAAATAAAAGAACTAAAATCTAACCAAGTTGAAATCAAAAAGGCTATTAATGAGGTGCAATCAAAAATGGGGGCGCTAACTGCTAGGATAAATGAGGCA
>NW_028033298.1:0-10191 GCF_054177405.1 Leptonychotes weddellii
CAGCCTATTCTTACTTACTACGTAAATCCCCCATTACAGTCAAACTGTTCTGCTGGCACCCTTATCTCCTTAGAAAGCCCTTCATTTCCTTTCCTCTTCATACTCTGTTCTTTAAGAACTAGCTAAGTCTCATCTTCATCAAGCCTTTCCAAGCCTAAAAACCATACTTGAAACCAAGGATTCTCTATTCAGCATTCAAGGCTGGCTCCAGGGAGTGTTTGAACTCCTAGTAGTATTAAACTTCTGTGTACATGTTCATTGTATCACTGGGGTGTGTAGCTTTCATCAGATTTTCAAGAGTCAGACACCCAACCAGCTGAGCCATCCAGGCACCCCCACACGCACAAAAAATTTTTTTAAATTAGCTCTCTAAGCTTCTGTGGCACTTCTCTGAGCTTTCATTTGTCATGTGTAATATCCTAAAACAGTATCTTCTTTTGGTACTTGTCAGCACATGCTAATATCTTTTAGTGTATATATGCTGACTTTCAACCAGATTGTGAGCACATTCTAGGATACGAGGGACCTTGTTAAATTTGTTTGTATCCTCAAATATTTATTTGATACCCACGTGTGCCACTCTGTCCTAGCCTTTGGGATGCATCAGTAAACAAAAATCCCTCACTCAGAGTTTATATTCTTGCAAGGAGAAGACCAGATAAACAATAAACACAAGTTAGTAAATTGTCTAGTGATTGTGCTAGGAAAAAGTAGTAGAGTGAGTAAGGGGGATTGGGAGTGCTATGGGTAGTTTGCAGTTTATGATAAGGTGGTCAAGATAAGGCTCATCGAGAGTGACATTTCAGCAAAGACTTGAAAAAGGTGAGGGAGCAGGCCATGGGAAGATCTGAGGAAAGCCATGCAGAACTCCCAAAGCAGGAGTGTACCTAACATGTTGAAAAAATAGCAAGACCAGGGCACCTGGGTGGCTCAGTCTGTTGAGCGTCTGACTTCAGCTTAGGTCATGATCTCGGAGTTCTGGGATCCAGCCCTGAGTCAGGCTCCCTGCTGAGCAGGGGAGTCTCCTTCTCCCTGTGCCCCCCACTCCCTGTTTGTGTTCCCTCTCTCTCTTTCTCAAATAAAATCTTTAGAAAAAAAAAGATTGGTTTATTTATTTGAGAGAGAGAGAGAGAAGATGCACATGTGCACGCAGGCATGCTCCCACAGTGACTTTATTAAAAGAAACAGGTGGGGCCCCTGGGTGGCTCAGTCGGTTAAGTGTCTGACTCTTGATTTTGGCTCAGGTCATGATCTCAGGGTTGTGAAGTTGAGCCCTGTCTGGTTCTGCAGTGGGCTTGGAGCCTGCTTAAGATTCTCCCTCTTTCTCTCCTGCCCTTCCCCCACCTTAAAAAATAAATAAAATTAAAAAATAGAAAGAAATAGGTATACACAGGGACACCTGGGTAGCTTAGTCGGTAAGTGTCTGCTTTCGGCTCAGGTCTTGATCCCAGGGTCCTAGGAGCAAGTCCTGCAGTGGGCTCCTTGCTCAGCAGGAAGCCTGCTTCTCCCTCTGCCTGCCACTTCCCCTGCTTGTGCGCTCTCTTTCTTTCTCTCTCTCTCTTTGACAAATAAATAAAATCTTAAAAAAAAAAATAGGCATACACAGGTGTCTTTAGGAACCACATTTAAAAACCTTTACTGACCGGGCGCCTGGGTGGCTCAGTTGGTTAAGCGACTGCCTTCGGCTCAGGTCATGATCCTGGAGTCCCTGGATCGAGTCCCGCATCGGGCTCCCTGCTCGGCAGGGAGTCTGCTTCTCCCTCTGACCCTCCCCCCTCTCATGTGCTCTCTCTCAAATAAATAAATAAAATCTTTAAAAAAAAAAAAAAAACCTTTACTGACCAATCTCCCCAATTTTTCTTGTTGGTTGAGCGTATTCTATTATTATATTATTGACTTGGTACTTCCTTATAAGACCATTATGGGACTTGAAAACAAATTTGGAAAGCATCACATAACATAGTGTCCTTAATATAGCACGCCTACCTTCTGTCTCAGATTTGCAGAATGGTAGAACTGACACACAATCAGGATTACTAAATTATGACATGTTTTTATTTATTTATTTATTTGTCAGAGAGAGAGAGAGAGCACAAGCAGGGGGAACAGCAGGCAAAGGGAGAAGCAGGCTCCCCGCTGAGCAAGGAGCCCGATGCGGGACTTGATCCCAGGACCCTGAGATCATGACCTGAGCCAAAGGCAGCCACTTAACCTACTGAGCCACCCAGGTGTCCCTATGACATGTTTTTAGATACAAATTGATCTTGTACAAAGTATCTTATTCTTTCTTTAATAACCATTATAAAGTGAATACAATGCTTAGTATTTCACACATATCTAGAAATGTAACTTCTTTTTTTTTTTTTTTTAAGTGCTTTTTAAAGATCTTTTAAAGTCTGTCTGTCAGTCAGCACATTTTGTCGGAGCCTACTATGTGGGCATTATGCTCAGTACTTATACAGGCTCTCATTTTCATGCATAACCTTATAAAGTAGGTGCCATTATTCCCTTCTTATAAGCATGAAAACTAAGAGAGTCATGAAATGACTTGTCCAAGTTACTACCTTAGAGGTAGGTATTAGCAGAAATAAAATTTAAATTCAGGTCTCCAAAGAGAAACCTCTTGGAGTAAAATAATCACTCATTTTTAAACTACACATTACTAAAAGGGGAAGAATTGCAATTCAAGTGAAGCAAACGTTATTTTTTTTTTAATTCGAAGTTTTTTGTTTAACTCAAAACTAGAAAAAACAACCCACAGAATGGGAGAAAATACTTGCAAATCATATCTGATAAGGTATATATCTGATAAGTATGTAGAATACATAGAACCCCTACAATTCAAAAAGCAAATAACCTAATTTTAAAATGGAAGAAGGATCTGAATAGACATGTCCCCAAAGTTCTACAAATGGCCAATAAGCACAGGAAAAGATGCTCAACATCACTGTCATCAGAGAATTACAAATAAAAACCAGTCAGATCCCACTTTGCACTCACTAGGAGGGTTATGATCAAAAAGACACATAATAGGGGCGCCTGGGTGGCTCAGTTGGTTAGGCGACTGCCTTCGGCTCAGGTCATGATCCTGGAGTCCCGGGATCGAGTCCCACATCAGGTCCCCTGCTCAGCGCGGGGTCTGCTTCTCCCTCTGACCCTCTTCCCTCTCATGCTCTCTGTCTCTCCTTCTCTCTCTCTCAAATAAATAAATAAAATCTTAAAAAAAAAAAAGACACATAATAGTAAATGGTGAGTATGTGGAGAAATTCAAACCCTCCTGTACTTCTGGTAGGAATGTAAAAACAGTGTAAGCACCTTGGAAATTAATCTGACATTCCTCAAAAGTTTGAAGTTACCATATGACCCAGCAATTCCACTCTTCAGGCATATACCCAAGAGAAATGAAAACACATCCACACAAAAACTTGCACATGAGTATTCATTGAAGCATTAGTCATCATAGCCAAAAAATAGAAACAAACAAAATGTCCATTAACTGATGGCTGGATAAACAAAATGTGGTCTATCCACACAATTGATTATTATTCAGCCGTAAGGAGGAATAAAATACCGATGTGTGCTGTAACGTGGATAAACCTTGAAAACCTACGCCAAGTGAAAGAAGGCAGACGTGCATCGCGTGATTCCATTTATATGAAATGTCAAGAGCAGGCAGATCTATTGAGACAAAATGGGTTAATGGTTGCCTAGAGGAGGGAAGGTGAGGGAGAAGGAGTGACTTAATGGGTATGGGGTTTCTTTTTGGGGTGATGAAAATATTCTAATATTGATTGAGGTGATAGTTGCACAATTCTGAATATACTAAAAACCACTGATTTATACACTTTAAATGGGTGAATTGTATGTGCTGTTAAATGAAATCCAGAGCAAACTGCACAGTGTCCAATTTATTTTTCAAATAGCTACTAAATTATTAGGAATAAGTACTTATTAGATTGGACATCTAATAAACAGAACTGTTATGGGTCTGAGATTCTACAAAGTTTGGAGTCTCTGCCATAGGGCATGAACCTCCCTCTATTTCTAAGTTATACCTGCATTTTTAAAGATTTTATTTATTTGAAAGAGAGAGTGAGCGAGAGAGAGCACGAACAGTGGGCAGAGGGAGAGGGAGAAGCAGACTCCCCCGCTGAGTAGGGAGCCAGACTCGGGGCTCAATCCCAGCACCCTGGGATCATGACCTGAGCTGAAGGCAGAGGCTTAATCGACAGCCACCCAGGCGCCCCTATAACTGTATTTTCATCTCTATCTGAATCTTCTTATTCTTCTAGGATCAAAGGAAGAGGTGTCTCTTCATTTCAAAACTAATTTCTCCACCATGTTCTTGTAATAAGTTCCTCTTACCTCGTCTAGGATAATATACTCCAGCAGTGTCTTACCTTGTCTCCTGAGCAAGCTCTCAAGCTACCACCGCCTCCTTCCGTGCAGCATAAACTATTACCTTAGCAAGAGCAGTAACAGCAAAGAGAGACTGGGGGTGAGGGGTCAGTTCTGCCTGAATGTTTGGCAGTGGTGCTGGAATTGTCAACAGAATGGCTCTCTTTCTCTAATTAAAAACAAAACACCTCTACCTATGGCCCATCTCCAGTCCCAGCCTTAAAAGATCCACAGCTGTGTCCCATCCCCTCATATAAATACAGCTGCATGTGTCCTGTTTTGTCTTCGACTCTAGGGATAAGACAGAAATGTGGGTTCCATACCACAGTAACGAAAGAAGAAATATAGAAAGAAAACGAAGGACTCATTTGTCACAAGGCTGTGATATTCTGTCGCTCACAGGCACAGAACCAGTTGAATTATTACTTAGAGTATTCTTAGAACTGAACCCAAATTAGGACATTACTTCTTGTAGCTAGAACTTGCAGAGCTTTGTTTTTCACTGTTAAGCTCCTCCAGTCAGAGGCTCAATAACAGCCTTTCCAGGCAGCCCAATAAACATTGTGGATTTTATCTCTTTAGAGATTAGAGCAAGGGCATTCAAGCTTAATAATCTCAATTATAGTTTCTGGTTTCTTCTATCTGAGAACCTTAAACAGGAAAGAGAGTAAAGGGGATTGAACAAAAAGAGCTGGTATGCTCCGTGTAAAGAAAAAATTAACATGCTGCTGCTTATACATGATCAGACACACTTCTCAGTCACTCCCTGGAGAGCTTTCGTGGACATTTGGGACTGTTGAGAAGTGACCAGTAAAACTGAGTGATTTCTAGCCACAGGCTTCAGTGAAGTAGCAGTTGGGAGCCTGTGACAGGAAGGAACATGCGTTTAACTTCAAATTCCATTTTAAGAGTTGCTGTTTGAAAAAGTAAAAACACAATTTATGATATTAAAAAGATCTAGCCTAGGATGGGGTAGGGAGTATTCTCTGAAAGATTATCTTAAAAGGAGAATGTTTCTGTTAGGAACCCAGCTAGACCAAGTTTACTGAGAGGAGGAGCCAGTCTTTTTACTCTTTGGAATTGAAAGAATCCCCTACTAGATCATGCAGCACGTAGTAAATGTTCAACACATACTGAATTGAATTTCTGGCTTTCTCCTTTTCCTTCTTGCTGATACCTTTGTGGGGTTTTTTTCTTTCTCTTCCCGGTGTTTCTATTTCTCCATGCTCCCTTACTGAGCGATACCACCTGTAGCTCCTCAGACCTGTCCCACCTGGGCTTCTGTGCCTTTGCACAAGCTAGATTCCCTCTCACCTGTGTTCATCGGACGGGCTGGACTGCTGCCTCATCCCTCAAACCTTACCTTCCACATCACCTCTGCCTAGTCTTCCCTCAGATTCCAGCTGAAAGGCTGCTTTCTCACAGAGGCTCTGCCTGACACCCCACATCTAGGTTATGTCACCTTATTACCCTCTCAGCATCTGTATTTCCTCTGTGGGCCTTGTCACGACTTCTAATAACATACACAAAGTATCTTCACATATATTTATGTATTTACTTGAGTTACATCCACCTCTACCAGTAGACTACAAGCTCGCTGAGGACAGGGATCCTCTCTTGTTCATCCTTTTGCTTCTAGGTTGGGGGCTGGCAATCAGTAGGTGCTCTGTATCTGCCAAATGAATGTCCCACCTCCTTTAAGAAACATTCTCTAACTTTTACTACTTCATGTTAATACTTAACTTTATTATGACATTTATTACATTGCTGTCTCCTCTCACTAGATTGCTAGCTACATGTGATTGCAGTTCACATACTTGAAAACATGCTTGTTCGTGCTTGCTTTTCTCCTACCTTAACCTGAGGTTAAGCTTTGCTTTAGGGCTATATCACTGTGTTTTCAAATAGTTCTGCTTCTAGCCTTTTTTTGGTGGGTGTGGTAGAGGGTGGTTCAGCCCCTTGTTTATTTTATGCATTTGACTTTCAAGTAATTACCTATTTGGCATGCCCATTTTTCAGTCACTGCCTTAGCCCCAGCTCGGTCCACTTTCCTCTCTCCCTCCCCCCCAAAAAAAAAACCCAAAACATATCCTTGGAGAACACTCTTTCTTTAGGGTCGCATTTCAATTTTTGGTAAGATAGAATATTGAATTTGCTGGGGAGAATTTCGTGTAAGAATTAACTGGATATTCATTGCAGTTCTTGATCTGCCTGTTGGGAAAAAAAAGATTATAAAAGGTGACTGGTGCTCGGGACTGTTTTGTGGATTGAATATGTACCCAAAAAAGAGCATTGGACTTAAGGTCAAAAGATGTGTCATGAATTCTATTCAAGATTCCATTATTTAATATTGTGCTAGAAGTGCTAGCTAGTACAGTATGAAAAAGTTCAAAATGAAGTTATCATAATTTATATAGGACTATATGTGGGGAAACCTAAGGGGATCAACTGAAAAAGTCTTAAGACAGTGTAATAGGGCAGCAGGTCATAAAATCAGTATTCAAACTTTCTCATGTGAAAATAGTAATTTAAATAAAACAAAAGGAAGTATCACTCCTATCACTCACAATAGCAAAATTAAAAAGAGGAATAAACTCATAGTTGTTTGTACCTATCACACAGGGAAGTGGGGGC
Organism: Leptonychotes weddellii; assembly: GCF_054177405.1. Taxonomy (NCBI): domain Eukaryota; kingdom Metazoa; phylum Chordata; class Mammalia; order Carnivora; family Phocidae; genus Leptonychotes; species Leptonychotes weddellii. The sequence continues at coordinate 7,033 of NW_028033298.1, forward strand.
CTTTAATCTCATTGACCACAGTGTGGGTGGTGTCCCCTGGGGTTGAGCTGCACAATGTCTCTGAATGTACTTAGAAAGTTTTCAAAAACTACTTGAAGAATACTATAATACTCTGTAAAGAAACTAAAATAATTAAATGAAATACCTTGTTTTGGGGTAAGAAGACACAACACTGTGAAAATGCCAGTCTTTTTTTCAAGTTTTTATATAAATTCTAGTTAGTTAAATTTTGTGTAATACTGGTTTCAGGAATAAAATTCAGTGATTTATCAATTACATACAACACCCAGTACTCATCACAACAAGTGCCCTCCTTAATACCCATCCCCCTCCCACCTACCCCAGCAGCCCTGTTTGTTCTCTGTCATTAAGAGTCTCTTATGGGGCACCTGGGTGGCTCAGTCAGTTAAGCCTCTGCCTTCGGCTCAGGTCATGATCCCAGGGTCCTGGGATCAAGCCCTGCATCAGGCTCCCTGCTCGGCGGGGAGCCTGCTTCTCCCTCTCCCTCTGCCTGCCGCTCCCCCTGCTTGTGCTCTCTCTCTGACAATTAAATAAATAAAATCTTAAAAAAAAAAAAAGAGGGGCACCTGGGTGGCTCAGCCGTTAAGTGTCTGCCTTCGGCTCAGGTCATGATCACAGGGTCCTGGGATCAAGCCCCGCATCAGGCTCCCAGCTCCCCCGCTCCGTGGGAAGCCTGCTTCTCCCTCTCCCACTCCCCCTGCTTGTGTTCCTCTCTCGCTGTCTCTCTGTCAAATAAATAAAATCTTAAAAAAAAAAAAGTCTCTTATGGTTTGCCTCCCTCTTTTTCTTTTTCTCTTCCTTTATATTCATCTGGTTTGTTTCTTAAATTCCACATATGAGTGGAATCATATGGTATTTGTCTTTAACTTATTTTGCTTAGCATAACATTCTCTAGCTCCATCCATGTTATTGCAAATGGCAAGATTTCATTCTTTATTATGACTGAATAATCTTGTGTATATACACACACACACACACACACCCCACATCTTTATAATCTTTTGTGTGTGTGTGTGTGTGTGTGTATACACACCTCATCTTCTTTATCCATTCATCTTTCCATATTTTAGTTACTGTGGACATTGCTGCTATAAACATCAGGGTGCATGTATCCCTTCGAATCAGTATTTTTGTATCCTTTGGGTAAATACCTAGTAGTGCAGTTGCTGGATCATAGGGTAGTTCTATTTTTAACTTTTTGAGGAACCTCCATACTATTTTCCAGAGTGGCTGCACCAGCTTGCATTCCCACCAACAGTGTAGGAGGGTTCCCCTTTCTCTGCATCCCCGCCAACATCTGTCGTTTCCTGACTTGTTAATTTTAGCCATTCTGACCGGTGTGAGATGGTATTTCATTGTGGGTTTGATTTGTATTTCTCTGATGATGAGTGACGTTGAGCATCTTTCATGTGTCTATTAGCCATCTGTATGTCTTCTTTGGAAAAATGTCTTCTACCAGTTTCTTGACTGGATTATTTGGTTTTTGGGTGATGAGTTTGATAAGTTCTTTATAGATTTTGGATTCTAACCCTTTATCAGATATATCATTTGCAAATACCTTCTCCCATTCTTTAGGCCGCCTTTTCATTTTGTTGATGGATTACTGTGCAGAAGCTCAGGTCATGATCCCGGAGTAGCTGTGCAGAAGCTTTTTATCCTGATGAGGACCCAATAGTTCATTTTTGCTTTTGTTTCCCTTACCTTTGAAGACGTGCCTAGTAAGATGTTGCTGTGGCCAAGGTCACAGAGGTTGCTGCCTGTGTTCTCCTCTAGGATTTTAATGGATTCACACTTAGGTCTTAACCCGTTTTGAATTTATTTTTGTGTGTGGTGTAAGAAAGTGGTCCAGTTTCATTCTTCTGCATGTTGCTGTCCAGGTTTCCCAACACCCTTTGTTGAAGAGACTCTTTTTTCCGTTGGATACTCCTTCCTGCTTTATCGAAGATGAGTTGACCATAGAGGTTGTGGGGAAATGCCAGGTCTTTCTGAATTAATGTATAAATTGAATGCAATCCAAATCTAAACAGAATTTTCTTTAGAACTTGTCAAAATTATTCTAAATTTCATTTGGCAGAATAAAATATTTGAGAATCATGGGAAATTCTGAAAAAAAGAAAAGTAATGTTTGCCTCCCAAATATTAATATGTATTATAAAGCCTCCTTAATTAAAACATCAATGCACTATAATAAAGTAAAGAATTAGACCACAGTAAAAATGGACATATGGTAAAGATGGCAGGATTAATTTAATAAAAGGTATTGCAATAACCAACTATCCATTTATAATAAAATAAATACGGGTTCCTACTTCTCATTCCAAAATAAACTCCAGATGGATCAAAGATTTAAATAGAAAAATTAACCATAAGAATTAAAAAAACTACTTGAATAAATATATTCATGATCTTGAAATAGGGAAGACTTTTCTAAACATAGCGCTAAACAAATAAGCCAGATATTTTTATTCTGTATCTTGCATACAAAACGCCATTCAAAAAGACAACAAACTTGGAAAAAATATTTGTGACACATATGGCAAGTGCCTAGAATCCCTAAACTTAAAAATGCTTCTTTTAGTCATTAGAAAGGAAACATCACCCAGTAGGAAAAAATAGCCAAAGGACATAAGCAAGCAATTTACAAAAGTTGCATTTATCAGACTTTGTTTATGACTTCTTTTTTTTTTAAATATTTTATTTATTTGAGAGAGAGCACAAGCAGGGTGAGGGTCAGAGGGAGAAGCAGACTCCACTGAGCAGGGAGCCCAATGCGGGGCTCAGTCCCGGGACTCCAAGATCTTGACCTGAGCCGAAGGTAGATGCGTACAACTGAGCCACCCAGACACCCTGTTGATGACTTCTGAGTTTCCTGTCATGCCTAGAAGAACTTCCCCACTCCCAAGATGCTCAACTGTTCTAATGAAAGATATGCAAACCAAAACAATTTTTTACTATCACATTGGAAAATATCAATTACCAATATATAATTCTGATAATAGTATTGTCACAGAGTTTCATGTTTGTACAAGTATTAAGACGCATTGTGGAGGGTATTATGCTGAGCGAAATAAGTCAATCAGAGAAAGACATGTATCATATGATCTCACTGATATGAGGAATTCTTTTTTTTTTTTTTTT
>NW_028033299.1:0-551 GCF_054177405.1 Leptonychotes weddellii
TAAGTGTTTTTGGAATACAGTCATGTCCAGGCATCGATGAACTGTCTCTGGTCACTTTCGTGCTGCGATGACAAAGCTGAGTAGTTTCAATAGAAGCCAGATGGCCTGTAGAGACTTCAGGATTTACCTCCCGGATTTTCCCGGATAGTTTGCTATGTCGTTCACTCCAGGCTGCTGGAAGTGGGAGCCCACCCGAGGATGGGCTCATTACTCCTGTTTGCCTATCTCTGTCAGTGGCCGTGGGTCACTGCTGGTGGTCTGACGTGACTCATATTTTCATGCATATGCACACTCTGTTCATGAGACTTTGGAATACTCTTTTTAGAACTTTGTAAGAGCAGATTTGGGTCAAAGAGGTTTGTACTACCCAGTAGTAGGGAGATAGAGGAGGATGAGTTTTGCCGCAATCGGACAAATATCTTTCTATATTTATTTTTTAAAACACATGTGTTTATATTTTATTTTTTTAGAGAGAGAGTGTGCAAGCAGGGGTTTGGGGAGGAGGGGCAGAGGGAGAGAGAGAGAACCCCAAGCAGTCTCCATGCCCAGTA
>NW_028033300.1:0-551 GCF_054177405.1 Leptonychotes weddellii
TGATGGAGAAAAACAGAGGGAGAGGCCTCCAAGGCAAAGGTAAAACCTGAGGTGGGGACAGAAATCAGGTCACCAAACTCCTTCTCCTCACCCTTCTCCTTGTCCCAATTTCTTATTCCAGCGCTAAAGGGAGTTTTTTTTTGTTTTTGTTTTTAATAAAGATGCCTTTCCCCCCTTTGAAGTGCATTCTCTTCTTCAAATATCTAGTAACAGTACTGGGTGCTCAGTAGGTGCTTAATAAATATTTCTTGAATTAAATTGAATTAAGGACTTTGGTGCTATTAAAGAAAAGAGATGCTGAAAGTTGAGGGGAGAATACAAAAAAGGAAGGATCATGGAGGATGAACTTGTCTTTCTTTCCAGATGGTCTCGAGGCACCAAGGTCAGAAAACCTACCCTCCCCCAGTTCGCTACACATGGCATTTGACTTATCTTAGTAAGAGTGATATTTTCAGGAGTCCTAGCCCAAAGTCTGACAGTGTCTCAACAACCCAGTGCAGCCCACATATGATGCCAAACTGGGTCCCAGAATTCTGATTTTTGGCTTATTT
>NW_028033301.1:0-551 GCF_054177405.1 Leptonychotes weddellii
GGCGAGTCCGCGCCGACGTGCCGTCCGCCCTCAGCTGCTACCCCCGCTGCCGAGATGCCGCTGGAGAACCTAGAGGAGGAGGGTCTGCCCAAGAACCCCGACCTGCGCATCGCGCAGCTGCGCTTCCTGCTCAGCCTGCCCGAGCACCGCGGGGACGCGGCCGTGCGCGACGAGCTGATGGCGGCCGTCCGGGATAATAACATGGCTCCTTATTACGAAGCCTTGTGCAAATCCCTCGACTGGCAGATGGACACGGACCTGCTCAATAAAATGAAGAAGGCGAACGAGGAAGAGTTGAAACGTTTGGACGAGGAGCTGGAAGATGCAGAGAAGAATCTGGGAGAGAGCGAAATCCGGGATGCCATGATGGCCAAGGCCGAGTACCTGTGCCGGATAGGCGACAAGGAGGGTGCTCTGACAGCCTTTCGCAAGACATATGACAAAACTGTGGCCTTGGGTCACCGACTGGATATTGTGTTCTATCTTCTTAGGATTGGATTATTTTATATGGATAATGATCTCATCACACGAAACACAGAGAAGGCCAAAAG
>NW_028033302.1:0-551 GCF_054177405.1 Leptonychotes weddellii
ACCCTCAGTTTGTTTCCTGAGATTAAGAATTCCTCCTATCAGTGAGGTCATATGATACATGTCTTTCTCTGATTGACTTATTTTGCTCAGCATAATAAGTCTCTGCTTTTAATTCTTTTTGGTAAAAACTTAGAGGTAGAAGTGCCAGCCACGTGGTAGTTTTATGTTTAACGTTTTGAGTAACTGTCATACTGTTTTCCACAACAACTGCATCACTTCACATTCCCAGCAGCAATCACCAAGGTTCCAATTTTCGCATCCCTACCAACACTTGTTATTTTCCTTTCTCTTGACAATAGTCATCTTAATGAATGTGGAGTGGTATCACATTGTGGTTTTGATTTATATTTCCCTAATGACTAGTGATGTTGAACATCTTTTCATGTACTTATTGGCCTTTTGTAGATCTTTGGAGAAATGTCTATTCAAATCCTTTGCCCATTTTTTAATTGGGTGGCTTGTTCTTGCTGTAGTTGTTGTTGAGTTGTTAGAGTTTTTTAAAAAAATATAGTCTGGATATTAATCTCTTAGTTATATGATTTGCAAATAGT
>NW_028033303.1:0-551 GCF_054177405.1 Leptonychotes weddellii
TAAGAGAAATATTCCATTTTTTAAATTTTAGTCTTATTTTCAAGATAAAATGCCAATAAAAGCTTTTCCCATGTATCTACAGTGACATGTCCTTTTTGTAAGGAATTTACATTAAGTGACATGTAGTATAAATTATAATAAATCCATAGACAAAGTGTTCAAATATCTTGGTGCAGTTTTAAGTTCTGATAACTTCAGAAGTATAGATTCTACAAATCTACTCCACCCCCCAAATTTGAAATAGTATTTATTTACATTTCCAGTATATGCATTTAACTTTCTGAATCATAAATTTTTAATTTTGTTCTAGTCTTTCTCATTGAAGATGGGAAACATTGACTAAAAAGAATTTAAAATTTATTATTTAAATTCACAAAATAAATATAAAGAAATTCAAGGGGCACCTGGGTGGCTCAGCTGGTTAAGTGTCAACTCTTGGTTTTGGATTGGGTCATGATTGCAGAGTCCTGAGATCAAGCCCCACATGAGGCTCTGCACTCAGCCTGGAGTCTGGTTGTCCCTCTCCCTCATCCTCTGTCTCACCCCCCACT
>NW_028033304.1:0-551 GCF_054177405.1 Leptonychotes weddellii
AAAAACTGTATTAGTCAGATTTTACACACTATTCTAACAAACCAGTCAAAAACTCAGTGGCTTGTAATACTAAGCATTTGTTTCTATAGTCATGGATGTTCATGTTGACAATGATTTGGATAATGTTCACAGTGCTCAGCTGTGTGGTTCTTCTGCAGGGAGATGAACTGTTCTCCAGCCTACTGATTGTGTTTGATGTGGAGCCAAGACTGATGGTGTGGTGACTACCGACGGTACATCATTCTCATGGCAATTTGTAGGAGGGTATAAAATCCCCCACACAAGCAAACTTAAGTCCAATTATTCTGACACAATTGCATATAATTTTGATTTATTCTTAGGTCTTCATAATTCTTTAAATTTCTAAAAATTATTATTCTATTCAATTTTTAAGATACATGGTCATGTTATTTCCAAATAATTATATTTTTCAATATTTACAATCTAACAAGAAGTTTGTAATTTAATTTTGTGTGAATTAGAAAGTAAAATTGGATGTGTTTTCAACACGTAGCTTTAAATAGAAATTTCTTAAATGAAAATAGAAAATT
>NW_028033305.1:0-551 GCF_054177405.1 Leptonychotes weddellii
CAGTCAATCTGCCCAAGAGATAAGGAGAGGGTAATCACAGGTCTCTGCCTGCTTCAGGCTTTTGTCCCACCCTAGCCTCAGCGCAGGTGGCGAGGGTGATTTTAAACTCAATAACTCTTAGAAATATTTCTGTGCGAGCTGATGGATATTGGTGAGATGAAGTGTTTATTTGTCTAGTAGTATTAGTCTCCATTCTGGGAAATGCAAGAATCAATTGAAGTAAGGGTTTCCAGCAGGAGCACGGGCATTGCTATGGGCTTAAGTAGAGAAAGAGTAGACAAGAGGAAAGAAATCAAAAGGAGAGAAGACTTCTAGTACCTCTGAGAAGTTCGTGCAATATTAAGAAACAAATATTTAAGGTAAAGAATCAAGAATTTTTGGATTCTGGTCAATCACAATGATATTAGATCCTTGCCCATGATGGATCAAGTCTATGAGCCTCCGTAAGGCATTATACAGGGGTATACATGCAACAGGGAAACTTCACTCAAGGTTCAAATTCCACCTACTCCCAAAGTTCAATTCCTCCAAGATCAAGAATAGCATGCACA
>NW_028033306.1:0-551 GCF_054177405.1 Leptonychotes weddellii
CAGATTATGGCCCACAGGCCAAATGCAGCCCACTGCCTGATTGGTAAATAATGTTTCTTGAAACCCACCTACTTCCATTTGTTACGGATTGTCTATGGCTATTTCGTGTGCTCAATAGCAAAGTTAAATAATTACGGCAGAGACAGTCAGAGCTGAAAATATTTACTATCTGATCCTTTGCAAAAAAAAAAAAAAAAAAGTTTCCTGACTCTTGCTTTAGATCATTGTTTTAAAATCTCAGGTTATGGGGTGCCTGGGTGGTTCAGATGGTTAAGCGTCTGCCTTCGGCTCAGGTCGTGATCCCAGGGTCCTGGGATCGAGCCCCATGTCCCACTCCTGGCTCAGAGGGGAACCTGCTTCTCCCTCGCCCTCTGCGTCTCCCCCTGCTTATGCTTTCTCCTCTCTCTCTCTCTATCTGTGTGTCTCAAATGAATAAATAAAAAAGTCTTTAAAAAAAAAAAAAACACAGGGCCGCCTGGGTGGCTCAGTCGTTAAGCGTCTGCCTTCGGCTCAGGTCATGATCCCAGGGTCCTGGGATCGAGCCCCGCATC
>NW_028033307.1:0-551 GCF_054177405.1 Leptonychotes weddellii
TCCCCCGCTTCATTCCTCCCCTCCCGCTACCTTCTTCTTCTTCTTCTTTTTTTTTTTTTAACATATCTTGCATTATTTGTCTCAGAGGTACAGATCTGAGATTCAACAGTCCTGCACAATTCACAGCGCTTAACAGAGCACATAAAAGGGAAAAATTTAAATAGCAGAATTACGCACCAATATTTCAGTGGAGAACGTGGGCAAACTGGTAGTTTCATAAATGTTTTACAAAATTAAGATTGCAAAAATGAAAGATTTATTTTGATTTGGGAGGAGGAAAGTCAAAATGTAAACATGTTTTATTTCACAAATGATATGATTACTCTGGAAATTAAATTATAGCGAGCACAACTCCTAACTTCAGAAAAAGATCAAAAAATTAATGAGAAAGTGTTTGATGATTTAGTGTCAAATAGTGGATCCAAAGGCTAGATAATTTCTCTTGATGTAATTATGGGTGAACACAGCTACACGTGGAGAATCTTTTTAAGACATCGTTCCTTGTTTTTCTTTACTGCAACTACTTTCACTTCTATAATCACTTGGGTGTT
>NW_028033308.1:0-551 GCF_054177405.1 Leptonychotes weddellii
AGGGAGAAGCAGGCTTCCCGCTGAGCAGGGAGCCTGATGCGGGGCTCGATCCCAGGACCCTGGGATCATGACCTGAGCTGAAGGCAGACGCTTAATGATTGAGCCACCCAGGCGCCCCTACTTATGAGATTTTTTTAAAGATATTTATTTATTTATTTATTTGAGAGAGAAAGAGTAAGCGAGTGAGAGAGAGCATGAGTCGGCAGGGAGAGGGGGCAGAGGGAAAGGGAGAGGGAGAAGCAGACTCCCCGCTGAGCAGAGAGCCCAACTCGGGGCTCGATCCCAGGACTGAGATCATGACCTGAGCCGAAGGCAGATGCTTAACTGAGTCACCCAGGCGTCCCTATGAGATGTTTTATATGTAGTCAATGGCTAACACTGAACCATTAATCAGAAAGTTATGGCATAGGTTGAAAAATAAAAACTTGAAGCATCTCATGATACATTAAATTTGTGAAGGCCACCAATTTGTATTTTCTTCCACCTTTATGAGAACATGGTTTTTTTCAGCTAAGTATTAAATGGCTTTTAGAAATGATTGAACAGGAGGG
>NW_028033309.1:0-1000 GCF_054177405.1 Leptonychotes weddellii
GATCCTGGACATCTTTGCAGACCAGCAAAATGTTATAAAGCCAGGACATGAAAGTTCATGCTCTTTCTTCTGAGGAGAGACCCTCGGACCTTTCCTCAGAGCCTGACTGCTCTTACTTCATGCTTGCTTCCAGTCGGTTCAGTTAACTTCTTCCTCAGCCTTTAGTAGGCCAGAAATAAAAAAAAATCAGGAAAGGGTGAGAAGTGTGCTGCAGAGCAGCAAAGAGAAACAGCGAGAGAAACTTGACCTTGAATCTCTGGGGAGAGAAGAGACCTGAAAATCAATAATAAGTGATTGACTGATTGATTAATTGATTTTGAGTAAGCTCTACACCAGTGTGGGGCTTGCACTCACTGCCCTGAGATCAAGAGTCACGTGCTCTACCGCCTACGCCAGCCAGGCGCCCTAATAATAATCTTATTCAACAGTTTAGAAGGCAAAGCCCTACCTGCTCTGTTGGGTCCTGTGGACATCACTGTATGACGGGGCAGCATTTTTACTGATGTTCACAGTGATTCACCGAGTGCACATATTATATTCTTTATACTTAGCACCTAATATGTTTTGACAAGATTTTCATAAAAAACAATCCCCCTAGAGTATTCATGCTTAAAGGAGTTAAGGGTTATTTATCTTTGAGGTTAGGAAGGATTTCAGTCGGGGGAGGAGAAGGAGTGTGCATGTGCGTGGCACAGGGAATAGTACAGAGGCCCAGAGGTGCAGTGAGTGTGGGATTATGTCGAAGGGCAGCACCAACAGAACAGGGGCTTTGTTGCCTGGGATAGACTTCATCTTGACATCCAGACACATGGAAGTACAGCATTCCTTTTGAGAAAAAAAAGACATGAATTCTCTTTACTAATTGTATTACTAATGCCTGTAGTCAAAACAGAAGGCGGCAACAGAAGGCTGCAAACACTAACACAAAAATGTATAGATTCACTTTGTTTCGTGTATGCATAAGTTAGAACATATGCAAACGTTTATTTATTGAAGTTGA
>NW_028033310.1:0-10188 GCF_054177405.1 Leptonychotes weddellii
TGCAACGCGCCGTGTGCATGCTGAGCAACACGACCGCCATCGCCGAGGCCTGGGCCCGCCTGGACCACAAGTTCGACCTGATGTATGCCAAGAGGGCCTTTGTGCACTGGTACGTGGGCGAGGGCATGGAGGAGGGGGAGTTCTCGGAGGCCCGGGAGGATATGGCGGCCCTGGAGAAGGATTACGAGGAGGTGGGCATCGACTCCTATGAGGACGAGGATGAGGGAGAAGAATAGAACAGCTGCCTGGAGCCCACTCACAATGTTTATTGCAAAATCCTTTCGAAATAAACAGTCTCCTTGCACGGTTTCTTGTCCCCTCTGTGAGTGCTTGAGCTTCTGCTGCCTTCCCGTCTGTGCTGTGGCCGCCCGCTGCTTCTGCTGCCGCCCTCATTCTTTGCTGCCTATAACCCTTTTCCCTTCTGTGGCTGAAGGTGAGACCTGCCAAGGGGTCTTTGCCAGGCCCGAGGAAATGGGACCCCAGGGACCTTGATGTAAGACCCCTGGGGTGCCCAGGATGGTAGAGAGGAAATGAGGACTGACTCCCGGACCTGTCTGTCCAGCCACAAGCTGTTGAAAGATGCAAGTTTTCACTTCCTTTCCAAAGGAGGAGTTTAAGTCTAGCAGTTTCTGTATTTGAGTTAGACTGTTACCCTATTCTTCCTGCTGCTTCTGCATTCACCGACTCTGGAAGCTTGGCCCGGGCACCTCTGCGTGATGAGGGCCTGGGAGCGGGGCCGGGCTGGACCTCAGTTCCTGGGCATGGAGCCTAGTCATGAGCTTGGGGGATGGGAGGGGACAAGGGCGAGCTCCCAGGGTGGTCTGTGCCACCGCACCTCCGAGCAGCTTCGCACAGCCGTCTCTCTTGCTGCATTGCTGGGGCCTAGGGCCGTGCCATTAAAAGTCAGGTCGTCTCCCCTCTGTTTGTTCTTTTTTTCTGGCCTCAGCCTCTAAGCTAGCCGGGGGAGCCTCCCACCAGGGCCCTGGGGAAATTTCCAACATTGCTAATAGGCACCCCAGGACCCACATCGACGTCAGCACATGGGGGTGAGCCTGGCTGGGGAAGGGGGGCAGGGGATGAAGCTTCGATCTCCGGAGCAGAAGATGTCAGCCCTGCCCTGCCCTCCCCCTCCCTGGTGATTCAGGGACGCAGTGCCCTTCCCTAGGGAACAGGTCTCAAGCCCAGCAAAGGCAGGGCCCCTGTTTACTCAGCAGAGTAGGGCAGGAAGTGGCAGCTGGATACTGCCACACCACACTGGCCTCATTAATCATTAACCATGTGTGAGCTGGAACCCTCTGGGAGAAACTGTGGGCCAAACGGCTGCCACCTCCACTCCCCTTGCCCCAGGGCTGAGGCTGGGAGAGACCTGTTAAGTTGCTGTCCAAAAGCTTCCTTAGGTGTCTCCACCCAGAAGCCCTTGCCTGGCAAACCGGCTGGGCTGCTGTGACTCAGCTACCCACTCCTGGGAATGAAGGAAAGAACAAATTGAACGTGCTTCTGGGGAGCGCTGGTGCCAGTTCTTAGCAGAGAAGCCAGCTTGATCCAGAACAGCTTTAAGTTTTTGACTAAGGCAAGCTAGAAGAATTGCCTCCTCCCAGCTAACCAGATCTAAGATAAGGACACCTGTCTCCTTAGGCGGAATGACACAGTCATGCCATTCCTCACTACGCCAGTCCTTCTTCCCTGTCTGTTCCCTTGGAAATGGCAACCAGACCTCGGGCCCCTGGCACCTCTTCTCTCTCACTCCAGGAACAATGAGACTAAGAGGTACACCAAGCTGCTTTCACTTTATTCTTCTATTTATACATTCTCCTGCTCCCAGATGTGAAGGCAGACCATGATGTAAGCTCAGCAGTCCTGCTCAGAGCCTTTCTAGGTTCTATCAGTTTCCCTTTCCCCATCTCCCACCCTCGTCCACCCCAACTCAGTCAGTCCCTCTGTCCAGTTGTTGCTCTTGGAGATAAGAGAGCAGAAGCAGAGAAATAAGACTGAGTTGACTGTCTCCATCCACCTGCCCCCAGTGACAAGACAGCAGTCCTGGAGAGACTGGACGGAGATTCTAATGAGGGACGGGAGCCTCCTTCCAAGGCACAGGGACCACCTTCTCAACGTGGCCACTGGTTCGTTCAGATCTGGGTGCTGTGCTGGCCCGAAGCTGGGGGCTGAAGTGCCTCCAACTGACTGAGGAGGACAGAAATGGGAGGGCGCTGCTGGGGGTCTACAGTCATCATTGAGGTGAGCAGCTGCCGCAAGGCCGAAGAATGCCTGTGGAAGGAAGCAGGCAGGGTGATCAGAGGGTTCCTATTCTCCGTGCTAAGGTTCCAACTCCGCTAACGTCACGGCGGAGTCTGAAATGGTCGGTGCCCCCTCTATTGCTCACCTGGGGCTCTGCGGGATGCTGAGTTGGTTCTGCACAGCAAGGGCCACACTGTCACCCTTCTGGAACACCATGTCATATGGGCCTTCCCCAAACATCATGGCATATAGCACGCAGCCTAGGGACTGAGCATAACTTGGTTATTCCTTGACAGGGGACCAATGGAGGTGATAAGCTAAAAAGAATATGCTGACCTCAGCCACACGACACCACCAGGGTCCAGAGAAACCGCCCGTTAGCTGGAGGCCTCTGCACCCCTTGCCTAGCCACTGCCTTCAGCCCTGACACTTCGCTGTACTCGCTCTGTTCAAAGGGCAGGATTATACCACTTCCTGAGCAGCTGAATACAGTGTCAGTGACAGTTCCCAGGAAGGAAGTCGAGGGGGATGGGGACATACACGGTTCCTGGGGCCCCATGCACTCGAACCCAAAGCCCTGCCCCTCTGCCACACAGCAGGTACAGAGTAGACCTCCTCCCCACCCATGTGCCCAGCCTCACGCTCCTCACCCAGACATCAGTCCGCTCGTCGATGACACAGTGGCTCTGCACGGAGAAGAGCTCCGGGGCCCGGTAGGAAATGGTGCATCGCTGGGCTGCCCAGTCCTGGAACAGCTCAAACAAGGGGCACAGGTCACAGTCATGTGACCAAATTGGGGGATGCAAGAGAAAAGGTTGAGGGTGGGGAACAGGAGGGCAAAGGAACCTGGACACCCTTACCTGCAGGGTCAGAGCCTGGCGGGAGCCCTCCACGTGGATGCAAGCTTGATTCATGGAACCCAAGTCCATTAAAACCGGCTGCCCCTCATCTCCAAGCAAGATATTAGTGGGCTTCAGGTCCCTGTAGGGAAGTGGAAATGGCCCATGAGCATCCCTGGATAGGGAGGTTAGAATCCCTGGGGGCAAAAGAATCATGGGGACTGTTCCTTGGGAGGAGAGCAGAGACCTCTCATTCCTTTTGGTGAGGCTCTTCCTTTCTGCCCCATAAGCACACAGGGCCCTCCCACTGACCTGTGGGCGAAACCTCTGGCATGAATGGCCTCAAGGCCTCTGCAGATACCCAGCAGCAGCTGAAGGATTTGATCTTCAGTCAAGAAGTTGCCTTTGTCCTTCAACCTTTCTATCTCGTTCCACAGCGTACCCCTCTGCAACACAAGTGTCCTCATTGTTGGACAGGTTTTCTGAGCCTCTGCTCCCTCAGCCTGATCCCTTCCCTGTGTCAGAGTCTAGCAACTCTTTCACCACACACACTACACACCTCACAGTCCCACTAGACCCCAAATCTGAAGCGGTCAACCCCAGGACATGGTCTCTGCTTCCTAACATACTTGGCTACTCACACAGCCCTCGGTAGATGACTCTGTTGCAAGCCCCTCCATTGCCAGGAGACTTTCTGACCTTGAAGAAGGGCAGCAGCAACCAGGCCTCATGTTTAGTGCCCCGCTCCCTCAGACAAGAAGCCACAAGGCGAAGGATGTTGGGGTGATGGAAGAGGCGATGCATGTCTGCTTCTCGTTGGGCCTCCTCCCGATCCTGCTGCTCGTGACACAGGATCCGCTTCAGGGCGTAGAAGTGTCCATCATGTAACCCCTCCACTAGGTCCACATAGCTGAACCCACTGTGGGCCAAAGGGGTCAGTGAAGGACCACGGTCACCTCCCATACGGTTTGGACCCAGAGGAACTCCCTGGGGAGAAGGGGGGGGGTATCTTTCCCAGTTAGCAGAAACCCTCCCAAGATGTGGCTTCAAGAGAAGTCTGAAGATTTTACACTTTGAACTCAAGAGTAGGAACACAGTAATCCCTGGAGGTACTTTGGTCACAATGCACTGCTCTGCACATGACAAATGCTCCATAAATACTACATGAGTAACAGTCAACATTTACCAAGTGCTGGGAACCAGGCACTGGGTGGGATGTTTTATATGCATTATCATATTTAATCCTCACAACTCCATCAGCGACAAAAGACAATTATCTCCGTTAAGCAGATGAAGAAACCATGGCTTTTCAAGGTCACACAAGGTGGATCCAGGAGGCCTGGCTCCAGAATCCACTTTCTTGACTACCATGTCACTAGGCTCTGTCAGGTGAGCTAAAGGATAGGTTAAGAGAATAAAACTTTTGTGCCCCTATCATGTGCAGACTGCTGTCCTTCAATCACCAGAACCTGGGGACTAGCTAAGTGATTTCCAAACACTCACCCCTCCCCCAGTTTCTGGATGAAGAGGTAGCGCTTATTGTCAATGATGACAGTTCCCCGAGAGCAGACACACAGCGCGTGGCCCATAGTGTCTCAGTCATCCTCCTCAAGGGCGGTCTGAGGCGGCCGACAGCTTCGTCCAAGTTAAGTGGGCTCTTCCAGGCGATGCGCTGGGGGCCCAGCGGATCATGCTGGAAGGAAAAGAATAGCAGGGTCGTGGGTCAGGCACGATCCAGACGACCCCTGCAGTACCAATGTGGAGAGCCGGCGCCCGGGTCTCGGAACGTAGAGAAAACGCGCTCTGGCGACGCCAGCTCCAAGAAGGGTGGGGTCAGGTGCCTTAAAGCCTCCGGCCACGCAGCGACTGCAAGGCCGCTTCCTCCAACCCAGTCCACCTTTGAGCGGCCCCCGCTCCCACGGCCGTCGGGGCGCCACGGCAGGGCAGAGGGTAGTTCGGCGGGGTGCGAGGTCCGGGCCCACCTCTGGCAGAGCCCACCCCCGGGAAGAGCCCACCCCCAGCCTCGGCGCGTAGAGCCCGGGGCGGGGGAGGGGGCAGCCAACCCGGACACCCCACTGACCTGGCTCGGGCTGGAGAGAAGCGCCGGGGACCGGAAGAAGTGCATACGTCATCAGGCCGCGCCGGCGTAACGGCCCGCGGTATCCTAGCAACCGCTGGGCATCGGGATAATGTGGGGGCACGGAGCTGAGAGGCCGGGGGCGGGCTAAGCCTGGGGAGGGCGGGTCCCAGGACCCGGGTGAGGGTTCCACACCTGGCCTTCAGGGGTCAAGACGCAGGCACCCACGCCAAAGGGGAGCAAAGCCGGGCTCGGCCCGAGGCCCCCAGGACCTCCATCTCCCAATGCCGGAGGTAGGAAGCTGACTACAGTCCAGCCCCGAGGGGCGGGTGCTGGGGCGCGTGCTGGCGGCCTGGACCCCTACCCCCTACAGCTCTGATCAATACAACCTTGGGGGCTCTGGCTTGTATCCCACTACCCTAGTTAGAGTGGTTAAGAGCTTAGGCTTTTGAACCAGATTAGGTTCTAAATCCTGTCTTAATAGCTTAGTTACTAGCATTGTGGCCTTGGACCATTTAACCTCTCTGAGCCTCAGTTTCCCTAATTGTAAACAAGGTATAATAGTACCTAAGATTAAGTGCACGTACTGTAAGGCCAGACTGCCTAGTTCAAATCCCAGCTCTGCTAAACTAGTTGTGGGACCTTGAACGGGTTATTTAAAATTTGTCTCTCAATTTCCTCATCTGTAGAATGGGAATGATAATTACCAACTGCACGGAGTTTTTTGAAGATTAAATGAGATGTAAAGTGCTTAGCACAATATCTGATGTAGCCCTCAGTTAGTGTCAATAAACAAATTACTATTATTTTTATTACTATTTTATTTTCTTATTCTGGTCCTTACATCCCAGGCTTGGGACTGTGAAGGCAGGACTCATGGAAATTCACAAATTCCCAAGCCTTGGCACCAAGTAGTTCTCCTTGACATCTCTCACACAGGCAGGCAGGGATAGACTGAAGAGCAGTGCACATCCAAAGAAGAAGGAATGGCTGAGGCGGTCTCTTTTGCTGTAACAGGGACACCAGGAGAAAGATCCCTCTTATAACTTGGTCCCCCACTTTCATACCACTGGGAAGATCTGGTTTCTCTTGGTTCTGAACCTGTTTTAGCCCCCTGGTTCTGACATCCATTCATCCAGATTTAACCTGCTATGTGCCGGGCCCTGTGCTAGAAGCTGAGGATTCAAGATGGACAAGGTACTCTTCACCCTCAGGGAGCTCAGTTTAGTAGGACAGTGCTTCTCAATCTTGAATGTCTTTAGGATCGCCTGGGAATCTTGTTAAAATGCAAATTCTGATCCTATAGGTCTGAGGTAGGACCTGAGACTCTGCATTTCTAACGAGCTCCCAGGTGACGCTGATGAAGTGGATTCAAGATGTAGAGGATTTTTACAAACGTAGAGTAGCGGGTGGACAAGTCCAGGCTACTGGCCTGGCAACTTGAGGTGGTCCCCGCCCCCTTGCTCGCTGAGGTTCCCTCCCAGGAATCCGCCACGTGACAGTCGGACCGCCCTCTCAGACTAGAGGAGCCCGTTTAGCGCCATGGCTCCCAAGAAACCGCTCCGCCTTCCTGTCCTGCTGTTACCACTTCTGACGCTGCTGCCCCAGGTAAAATGACAGGATTGAATCCCAGCAGGCTGGGTGTGGTGAGGCGGGATGAGATCTAGCCCGGGAGAGAAGGAAAGTGAAAATCACGGAACAATGGGCAGGCTAGTTCCATCTCCTCTCTGGACACTGAC
The DNA here is from genome assembly GCF_054177405.1 of Leptonychotes weddellii. Classification (NCBI taxonomy): domain Eukaryota; kingdom Metazoa; phylum Chordata; class Mammalia; order Carnivora; family Phocidae; genus Leptonychotes; species Leptonychotes weddellii. Next base: position 6,891 of record NW_028033310.1, read on the forward strand.
CGCCCCCACCCTCCCGACTCCAGACCTCTGCTGAGCCTGATCTCTTTCTTTGCAGGCAGACACTCGGTCGTTCGTAGTGGATCGGGAAAATGACAGATTCCTCCTAGATGGGGCCCCGTTCCGCTACGTGTCTGGCAGCCTGCACTACTTTCGGGTACCACGGGTGCTTTGGGCAGACCGGCTTTTCAAGATGCGAATGAGTGGCCTCAACACTGTACAGTTGTAAGAAGTGCTCAGGAGAGTCATGGAGGGTGGGATTTACCCTTCCTACCACGCCCATAAGAAGGGGATTGGGACAGGAAGCCTAGCTTGGTATGAGAGCTCCAGGGCTTTCAGGCCAAGGGTGGGAAAGGGTGGACCAGGACCTCCTCCTAACAGCTTCCTGGAGATTCCCTGCAAGGCCTGAGCCCTTAGGCCTCTCAGCACCTCCCTGCCTGGGGCCCTGTTAACCTTTTTCTTTCTCAGTTATGTGCCCTGGAACTACCATGAGCCAGAGCCTGGGGTCTATAACTTTAATGGCAGCCGGGACCTCTTTGCATTTCTGAATGAGGCATCTGTAGCGAACCTGTTGGTCATACTGAGACCAGGACCTTACATCTGTGCAGAATGGGACATGGTGAGTTAGGAGAAGGGACAGAACCAGAGCCACTCCTGTGCAGTTCCTCCACTCCTCCCATCTGCCTGCACTGTAGGGCCACTTCCAGTGCTAGACTCAACATCCTCCCTTCTTACCTCCCCTCCCCGACTCCCAAACAACAAAACCTGCTGTCTTTATATTTGTCGCAGGGGGGTCTCCCAGCCTGGTTGCTTCAAAAACCTGATATACATCTGAGAACCTCAGACCCAGGTGAGTTGAGACAACATTTTTAACACAGAAAAAACGCAACCAACAGCAACAAAATGGGTCGTTTGGGTCCCCAAAACCGAAGAGACCATCCCCACACTGGAGATCATTCATGCAGATATTTGTTTCCATCAGGCCTAGCAAGATGCTACAAACTGAGGGACCAGATAGACCCAGCCCCTGTGCTGTGGAGCTTATGGTGAAACAGCTTTTTAAAAAACCAAAACCTGTAAGATTAGCGTAAGCTGTAAAAATACCACCCGAAAATAGACGAGTTGAGATCGTGAGTAACAGGGAAGGCCTGTTTGGGGTAGGGAGGCCAGAAAAGGCTTTTCTGAGATGATGACATTTCACTTGACTCCAGGGAAGGGAAAGCGCTGGTCATATGAAGAGTGAGGTGACAACGACCAGGTAGAGGGAACAGTATATTATAAAACCCAAAGGTGGGAAAGAACATGGCCTGGTTGAGGCCAGCTTGGCTGGAGCATAGCTGGTAAGGGAGAGAGGAATGTGACATGAAATTGGAGATAGATAGGGGCGCCTGGGTGGCTCAGTCGTTAAGCATCTGCCTTCGGCTCAGGTCATGGTCCCGGGGTCCTGGAATCGAGCCCCACATCGGGCTCCCTGCTCTGCAGGAAGCCTGCTTCTCCCTCTCCCACTCCCCCTGCTTGTGTTCCCTCTCTCGCTCTCTCTCTCTGTCAAATAAATAAATAAAATCTTTAAAAAAAAAAAAAAAGAAATTGGAATAGATAGGGACTGTTCATGCAGGACCTGGTAGGCCACTGTAAGGGTTTGCATCTTATTCTAAGCACAGTAGAAAGCCATTGGAAGAGCCTAACCAGACAGGTTTGATTTGTTTTCAGATTACTTTAGCCTGGATGTGGAGAATGGAGGGAGGGGGGTAAGGGTGGAGGTGGAGAAACGAATTGGGAGACTCTGACTGTAGTTGAGGAGGGAGTGATGGCTCCCGGACTAAGGTGATGGAGGTGGAGATGAGAAGAGGGCAGAATTGGAGATGTAGGTTGGAGATCAAAATCCCCAGGACTTGTTGATAGATTCTGACGGGAAGGAGAGGTGGGGTGGGAATAGCATGGGTATGGTCTGGAAAGAAAGCGGTCCCCTTTCTGGCCAGTCAAGATGGTGCCACCATTTACTGACACAGGAAAGATGGAGGAGACTAGGGGCGGCAAAGGACCACCTTTTTTGGGGAAAAACAGTTCGTCTGGTCATGTTAAATTTCTGTCCTATCACACTCAAGTGAGGATGTTAAGTAAGCCATAGGCTGTGTGAGTGTGGCGCTCATGGGGAGGTCTGAGCTAGAGATGAATTTGGGACTCATCAGTCTAAAGTTGGCATTTAGATCCATGGCTATTGAAACATTGCCTGAGGAAAGAACATAGGGGGAGAAAAGATGAGAATTCAAGATTAAGCTCTGAAATGCCCAGTACTTTCAAGGAGTTTGGATTTTACTTCAGGTGTAAATAGGAAGTCATCAGAGCAAGGGAGTGATTTTATCTGATTTATATCTTTTAAAAAGATCACTCTGGTAAAAATGCTTTGTATTTGCTGGGGACCCTGCGGGGACTCTTCCACTTCTGAGGGCGCTGAAGAGCTTTATGCCCCTCAGAGCAACTCCAACTCAGCTGGCTATGAAATACATTTGAAATGGTAAAGTCATGCTGGAACACCTGCATGCGGTGTCCGCTTTTCTCAAGGAAGCCAGGGCGCCTGGGTGGCTCAGTCGTTAAGCGTCTGCCTTCAGCTCAGGTCATGATCCCAGGGTCCTGGGATCGAGCCCCTCATGGGGCTCCCTGCTCAGCGGGAAGCCTGCTTCTCCCTCTCCCACTCCCCCTGCTTGTGTTCCCTCTCTTGCTGTGTCTCTCTCTGTCAAATAAATAAATAAAATCCTAAAAAAAAAAATAAGAAAAGAAAGCCAGCGACCTCTTCACTCCTGAGTCCACAGTCCCTTTTCCAGGCCTCTCTCCTCCTTGGCCAGTCAGGAGCACCCAGCCCAGCTGTTCACTCCATCTTTTGACATACACTCTCCTCTTGGCTTCCAAGATACCACCTTTATCTGGTCCCTGCTCCTTCCCTGTGCCCCAGCCTTGCTGACCACTCCTTATTAGTCTCTTTTGTTTGTTTTAAAGATTTTATTTATTCATTTGAGAGAGAGTCAGGGAGGCAGAGCCTGAGAGAGAGAGATCACGAGCGGGGGCGGGGGGAGGGGATTACAGGGGGAGAAGCAGGCTCCCCGCTGAGGGTGATGAAAAGTAGCTGAATTCAATATATTTTGAGAGTAAAGCAGCAAGGTTTTCTGATAGGTTGAATGTGAGGTGGGAGAGAAAGGCATGAAGAATTACACCACAGTGCTTAGCCTGATTAGTTAGAAAATGGAGTCACCATTAACTGAGAGGAGATCATAGGAATAGCTGGGGGAGTGGCAGGCAGAGGGAG
>NW_028033311.1:0-551 GCF_054177405.1 Leptonychotes weddellii
TCTTTGAAGAGTCCACTGTATAAAGGTAGTAAAAAAACTGAGCCTATAATAATAGGGTCCTGCCCTGAGGAAGCATTTTGTGAAATACATAGATTAGTTTTGGTTCTTCCTATATGATTTATTCATTAGCTAGCAGAGCTATGTTGTCAATTCTCCTTGAAAGTCATATGGAGATACTAAGAAATTGATAATAAATTAATCTCCCTCAAATAAATTGAATATAAAAACATAATTCTTAAAACTCAGAACAAGGAATTTCACAACATCAGTGCTTGGAAATTGATGCATTTAAGATCTCCCAGCGTCTAAAACTTTGGGATATGAATAAGGATATATTAGTTATTGGCTATATGAAAGACAACATAATAATACTACAAGATGGAATTTATTTCTGTATTTTCAAGGCCACTCAGCTGTTTTAGGTTTTTGTTAATATGACACATCCTATGTTTGCTATTTTATTAGTTAGGTTCAAATCACCATTATTTCATCAGATACTTTGTTTTAAAAAATTATTTTAGTTTGGTATAATTAATTCACAGACCCCCCCC
>NW_028033312.1:0-551 GCF_054177405.1 Leptonychotes weddellii
TAAAAGTCTGTTTTGTCTGATATTAGCATTATACAAGTTTTTAAACTTCTGTTTGCAAGATAAATGTTTTTCCATCCCTTCATTTTCACTTGGTAGGTGTCTTTAGATCTGAGCTGAGCATCTTGTAAGCATTATATAGGTAGGTCTTGTTTTTTTTATCCATTCTGCCATCCTGTGTCTTTTGAATGGAGTATTTAGGCCATTCACATTTAAAGTAATGATTGATAGGTATGTGCTTTATTGCCATTTTGTTGTTGTTTTTGTAGTTCTTCTCTATTCTTTTCTTCTCTTGCTCTCTTTGTAATTGATGAGTTCCTATATATAGTGTTATGTGTGTGATGTAACGTGATCAAGGAGAATGTTTCATGTGGAGTTGAAAACACTGTGTATTCTGTTCTTTTTGGATGGAATGTGCTGTAGTTGTTATGTCTATCTGGTCTAATAATTTGCTTAAAGACATTGTTTCTTCATTGACTTTCTGCCTGGTTAATCTATCCATTGATGTAAGTGGGGTGTTTAGGTCCCCTCCTGGGGCACCTATGTGGCTCAGT
>NW_028033313.1:0-551 GCF_054177405.1 Leptonychotes weddellii
GCTGCCTCAGGTTCTGAAAAGAAAAAAATGCCCAAATCCCGCTGTATGGTTTACGAAGCGCTTTTATAACCACTCCGCACACAATGCATCATCAACGTCCCACTTTGAAGGATGAATTCAATGACGATCAGAGGGGTTTTCCAGAAGCCCCACAGCTCGGGGGAGGAACTGGCCTAGAAGGCCAGGTCATCAGACTGGTTCCTCTGGCCCAACACAGGAGGGGAGCCTGCTCAGGGCAGCTGCTAGACTGGAGGGGAGGAGGTCACCTCCCGTCCAGACTGACACGGGGCAGGGGCCCAGCTGCTTCCTCCTCACAGCCTGGGAGCTGTGTCAGCGGCCTCCCGCCTCGTCACACGGCTTGCACGGCCAGGCCCTCATCACTGAGATCCAGCTGGGCCCAGCTCACCTGCAGGAAACACCCTCCCAGGCCCCTGCCTCCCAGGGACACACCTATGAACATCGCATCGTGGTCTGTGGGCACAGAAGGTCTTCACAGATGGGAAAACGGAGGCTAGAATGGGGGAGCAGCTCGCCCAATGCCAAATGGCCAG
>NW_028033314.1:0-551 GCF_054177405.1 Leptonychotes weddellii
CCGGCTGTGTGACCTTGAGTGCATCATGCCACCTCCCTGAGCCTCAGTTTCCTCATCTGTGCTAGGAGGTGAAGTATTCTTATCTTGAAAAGATTTGAATGAGATATGGGTATACAGGGAAGTATTTTATAAGAGGAAGATTGGGACAGCAAACAAATTAGGACAGTACAGACAGAAAGACACAGAGTAAAAGAATTTAAAGATGAGGGGCGCCTGGTGGCTCAGTCCGTTAAGCGTCTGCCTCGGTCCTGGGATCGAGCCCCTCTTCGGGCTCCCTGCTCAATGGGGAGCCTGCTTCTCCCTCTCCCTCTGCCTCTCCCCACCACCCATGCTCTCTCTCTTTCTCGCTCACTCTCTCTCTCAAATAAATAAATAAAATCTTTCTAAAAAATTTAAAGATGACAGTGCTCTGGCCTCCGTGCACTTAAATGCAGCTACTTTCACCGCAGTGGTTTTAATCCAGGTCAGTGAGTGTGTATCGGCAAAGCTGGGCTGCTGGGGTGATTTGAAGGAGTTAGCCTTGCCCTCAGGGAGCAAGGGTGACCAAACTC
>NW_028033315.1:0-551 GCF_054177405.1 Leptonychotes weddellii
ATCCAGTAGAATTACATCGGAAACAAACAAGTATGATACAGTGTAAACCAATGGGGAAAAAGAGAAGGTCCTTCAAGGTAACTACCACCCGGCTCAGATGGTGGTCAGCCGGCAATCACTGGCAACACCATACATCACTTAGTCTCCATTCTGAGACCTTGAAGTGGGAATGGCACTAGTTCACCGGAAAATATCAGTAAACTTTCCCTTTGCATTTATGTAATGCACACCTAGAAATATCCTAATTCATTTGATATTTCAGTTTCATGTAGTTTACACTTGTTACCATTAATTTCCTTGTAAGAAAAAAATCTATTATTTATTCAATATAAGATCAAATCTAAATTTAAGTGAAACGATCTGTTTAAATAGCAAAAATATAGAAATATTAAATACTGTAAAGTCTTAATTTAGAGTAATTTATTTAAAATAGTTACAAATAAAAAAGTTACAAATAGCAACTTTCATTCCTTATAAAATGCAAGCCAACTTTAAGCTAATAAGTTTATATTAAAAACTGATCCCATTTTAGACAACTAAAGCCTATGACT
>NW_028033316.1:0-551 GCF_054177405.1 Leptonychotes weddellii
AGGAAGATTCCTCTGACATATCTCCCTTCTCTCTGTTAATCACCAAATTCTCTTTCCTTGTTGGATGGCTCCTATCAACACGTATGCGTGCTCCCACTTTTCCCATCTTAAAACCAAACCAAAAGAAAACAATTACCCTTATTTCAACCTCCAGCTACCCTCCCATTTCTCTGCTTATGTTTTCAGCAAAACTCAAAGTCTCCTATTTGTATGCCAGTTTTTCTTTTTTTTGTCATTCAATCTTTTCTTTTTCTGTGACAGATAAAATGACTTTTTAAAAGAGAAACAAGCATAAAAACTGTCAACCTAAAAACTTTTTAATCAGATTTAAGATTTCATCTAAGAAAATATTTCACCATAGATGGTAACATCTTTTTCTACAAAGCACTGTGTTTCTACTAAATCACAAAATTCGGTATGTTACAATGAAAACTTACGATGTACTATATGCTGGCTAACTGAACATAATAAAATAAATAAAATAAAAGAATAGAAATTTTAAAAAAACCCAAACCAAAAAACAAATAAAAAAATAAAATTCAATATGACTT
>NW_028033317.1:0-551 GCF_054177405.1 Leptonychotes weddellii
ACCGACTCACAGCCTTCTTTGTAGGACCTGTAACCGTGTCCTTTCAGTCCTGGTATCGATAATTTTTGTTTCCTCTCCTTCAACTAGTCTGGCTAGAGGCTTGTCAGTTTTGTGGGTCTTCTCTATCTGCTCATTTTCTAGATCTTTAATTTCTACTTTTATTATTTCCTTCCATTTTCTTTGGTTTAAGTTGCTCTTCTGTTTCTAGTTTTTGAAGGTGGAGACTTACATCACTGTAAACCTTTCATCTTTTTTTTTTTTAAGATTTTATTTACTTATTTGACAGAGACACAGCAAGAGAGGGAACATAAGCAGGGGGAGTGGGAGAGGGAGAAGCAGGCCTCCCGCTGAGCAGGGAGCCCGATTGGGGGGCTTGATCCCAGAACCCCGGGATCATGACCCGAGCTGAAGGCAGACGCTTAATGACTTAGCCACCCAGGTGCCCCTAAACCTTTCATCTTTTTAAATATAAACATTTGAAGCTATAAATTTCCCTGTAAGCATTTCTTTAGCTGTTTTTTTAAATAAACTTTTACATGTTGTGTTTTCCT
>NW_028033318.1:0-551 GCF_054177405.1 Leptonychotes weddellii
TATTGAAAGGGGTCCTCTAAGCACAGAGAGAGCCTACAAGCAACATAGACCAGAAAGGAACACAGACAATATACGGTAACAGTCACTTTACAGGCAATACAATGCCACTAAATTCATATCTTTCAATAGTTACCTTGAATGTAAATGGGCTAAATGACCCAATCAAAAGTCACGGGGTATCCGTTTGGATAAAAAAAAACCAAAAACAATACCCATCGATATGCTGTATGCAAGAGACTCATTTTAGACCCAAAGACACCCCAAGATTGAAAGTTAGGGGGTGAAAAAACATTCACCATACTAATAGACACCAAAGAAAGCTGGGGTGGCAATCCTTATATCAGACAAATTAGATTTTAAACCAACAACTATAGTAAGAGATGAGGAAGGACACTATATTCTACTTAAAGGGTCTGTCCAACAAGAATATCTAACAATTGTAAATATCTATGCCCCTAACATAGGAGCAGCCAATTATATAAGGCAATTAATAACAAAAACAAAGAAACACATTGACAACAACACAATAATAGTGGGGGACTTTAACACCC
>NW_028033319.1:0-551 GCF_054177405.1 Leptonychotes weddellii
TATTGAAAGGGGTCCTCTAAGCACAGAGAGAGCCTACAAGCAACATAGACCAGAAAGGAACACAGACAATATACGGTAACAGTCACTTTACAGGCAATACAATGCCACTAAATTCATATCTTTCAATAGTTACCTTGAATGTAAATGGGCTAAATGACCCAATCAAAAGTCACGGGGTATCCGTTTGGATAAAAAAAAAACAAAAACAATACCCATCGATATGCTGTATGCAAGAGACTCATTTTAGACCCAAAGACACCCCAAGATTGAAAGTTAGGGGGTGAAAAAACATTCACCATACTAATAGACACCAAAGAAAGCTGGGGTGGCAATCCTTATATCAGACAAATTAGATTTTAAACCAACAACTATAGTAAGAGATGAGGAAGGACACTATATTCTACTTAAAGGGTCTGTCCAACAAGAATATCTAACAATTGTAAATATCTATGCCCCTAACATAGGAGCAACCAATTATATAAGGCAATTAAGAACAAAAACAAAGAAACACATTGACAACAACACAATAATAGTGGGGGACTTTAACACCC
>NW_028033320.1:0-551 GCF_054177405.1 Leptonychotes weddellii
TCCTTCCTTCCTTCCTTCCTTCCCTCCTTCCTTCCTTCCATTTTGATTAATTACAGGGCAATTATTCCAATTTTCTAACCAAGAAATGTAGGAGTCATTTGAGAACAGGATTTTTTTAAGATGAAGTCTGTATTTGCATGTGACGGTCTTTTTGACCACTCGAATGGGCTAAAGTCCCTTGTTATTTCGTCTAACATTAATCTAGTGTTCCTGCGAAGCTATTTTGTAGATGTGATTAAAATCAATAATTAATATGACATCAAGTAAGAGAGATTGTCATAATCTGCCACTTTAGCAATAACCAAGAGTTTCAGTTGGTCCTTCCTGACAGCTGACATATGGAATTGTGTAAGCTGCTAACTCCCTGCAATAGATTGATACAGATATAGATATAGATATGGATACGGATATAGAGTTGGGAGATAGATAGGGATAGGGATAAGGATAGGGATAGAGATAAGCTCCTACTGGTTTTGCTTCTCTGCTTGAACCCTGACTGATACGCTGGGTTTCATTTTCAGGGTATCTGGGAAGACTACCTGAAATTTAAT